>NC_069505.1:218174726-218309726 GCF_027579735.1 Bombina bombina
TGGGTTTGCAATATTGTAAAATATCAGTAAGTCTTAAAATATTTTATTTTTTATACAATTTGCATATTTATTTACCAGAACTGAAAATTGATAGTGTTGGGGTGTTATTTTTTAATTTAAAATCATGTGGAAGCGCATGCGTACCCAAAACATGCACGTGCAAATTTGTTAGAGAATTCTAAAGGCTCCTGATTGGATGCGCGTCTTGAAAGTATACATACTTTCAAGATGCGCATCCAATCAGGAGCCTTTAGAATTCTCTAACAAATTTGCACGTGCATGTTTTGGGTACGCATGCGCTTCCACATGATTTTAAATTAAAAAATAACACCCCAACACTATCAATTTTCAGTTCTGGTAAATAAATATGCAAATTGTATATGACATTGCGCAGGCGCATAGAAAGTAGCATAGAAGATAGCCTGTCTGGCAACAGGCTTGCTTATTGATCCGACTTCATAAACATTGGCAATTACGTCACAGGGGGCTGGAGATGTATCTCAGAAGATGAACGGATAAATACAAGTATTCAAAGCATTTTTTAATATATTGCATTAGATGTAATTTGGTGTGTGTCATTAAGGTAATCTATCCTGTTAATTGATATTGTCGCTACATATGGTGTTTACCATCACTTTAAACCTTTATATCTTAGCAGTCACCAAACAAACATAAAGGAACCTAGTAGACAAATAACTGTAAATGCAGTAGTTTTCTGCTGTAGCTTTAGCTAATCTTTGAAAGATAATGAAGGTAACATTATACAAAACAAATATTAATTTTAGTAAATACAGTAGTCAATTCTCTTCAAATTATCAGCAGTTCTAGACATTGAAGGTGCCCTAAACTAAACTGACAAATGCCAAACAAATCAGTTACAATCAGCTGATAATCAGAGTTTAACATTGAATAATCTGGAGAACCTAAACCATGGCCAAACTCCGAAAATATTCAGTCTGGCTTTTAAATTTCTTATCTATTTTTCAGCCATGCATTATTTTTTCACTTCATATTTTCAGTGATCTTGTAATATTTTTGTTATTTGCTAAGAACTAGAGATGAGCATTTGGGCAAATTTGTCAGAATTTTGTTGATTCATTGAGTCATTTTATATATGAACAGTTAAATACATTATTGGACGAAATAAACATAAAATAAATGATTGTTAGACGTAATTGATTTATTCATTCATTCACGCAATTTGGCACCAAAAAAGGTGCAGAAAATGTAAAGAAGGAATTATATTCTTTGGTTAAAAAGCTCCTTTGTTGGCAATGATATACAGGGGTCTTACCATTCACTTGTCCATTGTCCCCTCTCCAATCCTGCCATAGGGGCCGATTTATCAAATGTCTGGGGGACATCATTATACAGCATTTATTATTGCACATGCAGAACTGCTAGTGCAATGCCCCCCACATGCAGATTTGCGGCCACTAGCAGGGGATGTCAATCAACCTGATCGTATGATATCGGGCGGATTGATGTCCGCAGTCTCAGATGCAGCAGACGAGTTAAGGTGCAGTGGTCTTAAGACTGCTGCTTCTTAACTCCCGGAAACAGGGGTATATGGCCCCATTCAGGCCGTGATATATTGGCCCCATAGTATTATTTATGACTGATGTTAGGGACAGGCAATAAATGTTGAATTTTAGTTATACAGGAGCTGTATGTTCTTTTAACATTTTTTTTAATTGTTAGAATCCTATAATATAAGATTTTTGTAAATATTACATGTCTATATTAGCTGTTCTCATTAGAAATAATCACCTAGTTTACGAGTTTTGCGTTACGGCTTTTAATGCTGAAAAAATTGTCATTTCATTGTAAAAGCAGTAACGCAGCTATTGCGAGTCTTGTCGGTACTACTGTACCGCAAGCATTTTAGCCTGTAATGCAATGTTCATTCCGCACTCAAAAAAATGAAGTTTTTGCGTGGGATTTTCATAGTGCCGGTATTACAGGTTGTGTGGTGAGGCTAAAAAGCTTGCATTACAGCCTATACCGACACAATCCATACCGCCATCTGAGAGCAGTAGTTATAAGTTTTGCTCCACAAAAATGTTTCACTAAACCACCACCCTTCTGCATCACAAACACTATTTATAACTTATTAACCCCGAATCCGCCGCCCACCCACATCGCGACTATTAAATAAACCTAATAACCCCTAATCTGCCGCTTCCGACATCTCTGACACTCATAAAAATTATTTACCCCCTATTTCGCCGCTCCCCAACATCACCACCACTATAATAAAGCTATTAACCCCTATTCCGCTGCTCCCCAAAATCACTGACACTATAATAAAGCTATTAACCCTATTCTGTTGCTCCCCGACATCGCCAACACTATAATAAAGTTACTAACCCCTAAACCTCCGGCCTCCCACATCTCCACAACTAAATAAACCTATTAACCCCTAAACTTCCGGCCTCCCACATCTCTGCCACTAAATAAACCTATTATACCCTCAACCGCCGCCCGCACATCACAAAACACTAAATTAAACTATTAACCCCTAAACCTAACACCCTCCTAACTTTAAATTAAAATTACAATATAACTATATTTAAATAAATAAAAACTTACCTGTGAAATAAAAATAAACCTACCATTAAACTATAAATTAACCTAACCTTACTATTCTAATAAAATAAAAAATACTACGAATTAAAAAATCTAAATTACAAATAATAAAAAAAACAATACGAGAAAAATTAAAAAATGTAAAATTACAAAAAATAATAAACACTAAATTACAAAAAAATAAAAAACACTACACTTACAAAAATAATGAACGAAATTATCAAAAATAAAAACAATTACACCTAATCTAATAGCTCCATAAAAATAAAAAAGCCCCCCAAAATAAAAACACCCCCTAGCCTACAATAAACTACCAATAGCCCTTAAAAGGGCCTTTTGTAGGACATTGCCCTAAGTTAAATATCTCTTTTACCTGTAAAAAATACAAAGTCCACCCAACAGTAAAACCCACCACCCAACCAAACCCTCAAAATAAAAAACCTAACTCTAAAAAAAAACTAAGCTACCCATTGCCCCTAAAGGGGCATTTGTATGGGCATTGCCCTTAAAAGGGCATTTAGCTCTTTTTCAAAAGCCCAAACCCTATTCTGAAAAAAACCCACCTCAAAAAATTAAAAAAAAACCTAACTCCAGAATATCTACTCATGGTTGCTGAAGTCCGGACATCCATCTCCATCCAGGCGGCGAGAAGTCTTCATCCAGGCAATGACATCTTAATCCATCACAGGGCGCCTTCTATCTTCATCCCGGCAGAGCAGCAAAGACATCCAGCGCGGAGTGTCCTTTTCACCAGGGCCCCATTTTACACTGAAGCTAAAATGCAAGGTAGCCATTTCAAAATGGTGTACCTTGCATTCCTATTGGCTGATTTGATTCTTTAAATTCAAATCAGCCAATAGAATGAGAGCTTCTAAAATCCTGATTTGAAGAGCCAATAGGATTTCAGTAGCTCTCATCCTATTGGCTGTTTTGAACAGCCAATAGGATTTCTGAAGCGGTCATCCTGTTGGCTGATTTGAATTTGAAGAATCAAATCAGCCAATAAGAATGCAAAGTACGCCATTTTGAAACACCTACCTTGCATTTAAGCTTCAGTGTACGGTGGGGACCGTATGAAGAGGACGCTCCGCACTGGATGTGTTCGCCGCTCTCCAGGGATGAAGATAGAAGACACCCCCGCGATGGATGAAGATATCGCCGCCTTGATGAAGACTTCTCGCTGTCTGGATGAAGATGGATGTCTAGACTTCAGCTACCGTGAGAAGATATTCTGGGGTTAGTGGGTTTTTTTGGGGTGTGTTTTTTTTTCAGATTAGGGTTTGGGCTTTTGAAAAAGAGCTAAATGCCCTTTTAAGAGAAATAAAAAAAGAGCTGAATGCCCTACTAAGGGCAACGCCCATACAAATGTCCCTTTAGGGGCAATGTGTAGCTTAGGTTTTTTTTAGAGTTAGGTTTTTTTATTTTGGGGGGGTTGGTTGGGTGGTGGGTTTTACTGTTGGGGGCCTTTTTATTTGTTTACAGGTAAAACAGCTTTTAAGGGCTATTGGTACATTATTGTAGGCTAGGGGGTGTTTTTATTTTGGGGGGCTTTTTATTTTTATAGAGCTATTAGATTAGGTGTAATTGTTTTTATTTTTGATAATTTTGTTTATTATTTTTTGTAAGCTTATTTTTTTTCCCGTAATTTAGTGTTTATTATTTTTTGCAATTTTAGATTTTTAAATTTTTCATGTAATGTTAGGTTTTTTTAAATTTGTAATTTAGATTTTTTTAATTGGTAGTATTTTTTATTTTGTTAGAATAGTAAGGTTAGGTTAATTTACAGTTTAATGGTAGATTTATTTTTATTTCACAGGTAAGTTTTTATTTATTTAACCATAGTTATATTGAAATTTTAATTTAAAGTTAGGGAGGATGTTAGTTTTAGGGCTTAATAGTTTAATTTAGTGTTTTGCAATGTGGGGGGCTGGTGGTTTAGGTGTTAATAGGTTTAATTAGTGGCGGAGATGTTGGAGGCTGGAGGTTTAGGGGTTAATAGGTTTATATAGTGGCAGAGATGTGGGAGGCCGGAGGATTAGGGGTCAATAACTTTATTATAGTGTAGGCGATGTCGAGGAGCGGCGGAATAAGGGTTCATAACTTTTATTAGGGGCTGCGATGTCAGGAGCGGCAGACTAGGGGTTAATTAATTTATTTAGGTGTCGGCGATGTTGGGCGGTGGATTAGGGGTGTTTAGACTTGGGGTTTATGTTAGGGTGTTTAAACGTAACTTTTTTTTCCCCCATAGACATCAATAGGGTTGCGTTACAGAGATTTTTCATTGCGTGATCGCAGGTGTTAGTTTTTTTTCTATCACTCTCTCCTCATTGATGTCTATGGGGAAAGCGTGCATGAGCACGTCAAAGCAGACCTTGGATTTTGTGCACTATGGAGCTTAACGCCACCATATCGCACGGACAAGGAGGCTTTTCAGTAACTCGTAATGGCAGTGCTATGGAGGGTGAAATAACGCAACTTTTTTGGCTTTAGTTTTGCACCCTGTTTAGCGCAAAACTCGTAATCTAGGTGATTGATAACATCCAAATCCATATCCAAAAACAGTGATCAAGTGCTGTACACAAAATATGGTACATAGTTAATTCACTGATGTTTGTTTGTCTTTATCTCATATTTTTTAAATAATATTTGTTTGTAATATTTATATATACGTATATAATATATATATATATAATTCAATAAGTATAATTATATTGATTTTATTCCAGTTTATGATTTATTTTGCTCCTACAGATACAAAATTTAAACAGTGTATTTATACCAAGGTATATACTTTATTTGTATCTATGTATATACTTTCATGCACAGAGAGACTGCAGTATTTAGTTACAAGCATGGCTTTAGTTTTAATATCCCTTTATAATCAATATAAAGACTAAAGAATATGTTTATTAATAAAATGTGAATAGTTTTGTACACAGAACAAAAAAAACATGTTTGTCATTAAAGAAAATTAATGGAATTTGTTAACTTCTCTAAAACCAAATATAGAACCAGACAATTACAGAACTATTGATTCTGTGGTCCTTTTTATGGAGAGATTAAGATTATGCTACATTAAGTGAATGCGACAAACCTACAGATACTTTCTAACAATGATTATTGTGTGTGACTGTATAGAGCATTTTAGCATGACAAAGAATTAAAAATCAGTAAATTTCATTGTATCATGAAGCTAAAAACTCCATATGAATGGTATCAGCTTTTATATATGCAATTCTAGCTCCAAGATGCTCTTCATCAATTGTAAAACAGATGCACACATTAGCAAATTAGGTTATAGGACTAAGTACATCAGGATATATTTGTAATTCATTTTAAAAGAAAAATTGGACATCCTTTATTTTTAATACATATGTCAATCAGCCAAGCATCAGAAATGCTTAACTACTTTACTTGTAAATGCAATTATGAAAATGGATTTACCTATATGAAATTGAGGAACACACTCAAAAAATGAAAAAAAAAAAAATTCTCAGGTGCTTTTTATATTTTGATTTCTGCAGATAAAATTATTGTGTTTTATGTGTAGATATTTTCGTGGGTAGATAGATTTTTGTAAACCATATCCAGTTAATTTTTAAGTCTTTGTTAACTATAACATGATTAGGACGGTCTCCATTGAAAAACAAAATAACGCTTAATGTATCTATGTTGGAGCACTCAGCAAGTTTTCTTCACTTCAAATTACTGAATCAAAAATGTCATCAGTGCTTTTGGTTAGATTTCTCTGAATTTGCTGCATGTAAACAAAAGTAAAAGAATGCGTAGTGTTATCAAAACAGACACTTATAGCATGAGGGGACACTGAATACAAGTGCACTCAGCTTGACTAAATATGCTGGGAAGACTGCATATTTAAAAAATACTTTCTGCCTTTTAGGACACTTTAAGGCCAGGATATTTGCTCATGAGCTTTGGATTCTATGTTTAAAGGGACACTGAACCCAAATTTTTTCTTTCGTGATTCAGATAGAGCATGCAATTTTAAGCAACTTTCTAATTTACTCCTATTATCAATTTTTCTTCGTTCTCTTGCTATCTTTATTTGAAAAAGAAGGCATCTAAGCTTTGTTTTGGGTTCAGAACTCTGGACAGCAGTTTTTTATTGGTGGATGAATTTATCCACCAATCAGCAAGGACAACCAAGGTTGCTTACCAAAAATGGGCCGGCATCTAAACTTACATTCTTCCTTTTCAAATAAAGATACCAAGAGAATGTAGAAAATGTAATAATAGGAATAAATTAGAAAGTTGCTTAAAATTTGGGTTCAGTGTCCCTTTAACCACATACCAATTAAACGCCAAGGGGGATTTACATTCCTCTACACAACAAATAAATGTTACCCTTGAAAAGCTATTGTGTATCAGGTGACACACGTGTAGATCTGATATTTCATTTTGCATGTTAAAGGGACAGTCAAGTCAAAACATTTTTTTCATGATTCAAATACGGCATGTCATTTTAAACAACTTTCCAATTTACTTTTATCACCAATTTTGCTTGGTTCATTTGTTATTCTTAGTTGAAAGCTAAACCTAGGAGGTTCATATGCTAATTTCTTAGACCTTGAAGGCTGCCTCTAATCTAAATGCATTTTGATAGTTTTTCACCACTAGAGGGCATTAGTTCATGTGTTTCATATAGATAACATTGAGCTCATGCATGTGAATTTACCATAGAGTTAGCTCTTATTGGCTGAAATACAAGTCTGCCAAAAGAACTGAAATAAGGGGGCAGTCTGCTGAGGTTTAGATACAAGGTAATTACAGAGGTAAAACGTGTATAATTATAACTGTGTTGGTTATGCAAAACTGGGGATTTGGTAATTCAGGGATTATCTATCTTTTAAAACAACAAAAATTCTGGTGTTGGCTGTCCCTTTAAGGACTTTGGACTGGTAATGTGTTCACGTATATAATACGTTCAGAAGCGAAACACAACTCTATGGTGTGTATGAAATAGCAAAGTGTTTTCAACTCTTTAAGACTGGGATTATTTTGTTTCACTCACTCCATTGTACCTGTAGTATGTTTTATTTGTTTTTAATAAAAAAACGAAAAATGAAAAAATGTGGGTTTCATGTCCCTTTAAGTATTGTATCATACTAAATGTACTTATGTGATAGAGGTTGTGAGGTTTATGTCAAGTGAGTACTTTTGATATGAAGGCTCACTCTATTTCCTTTGTCTTGAAAGTGTTCTATCATTTTACTCTTATTTGAGGTTAAAAAAGTTTGGGAAGATTCCATTGTGGTAATGTATGGACCTATAAATCAACTTCAAACCACTACACAACAGAGGTAGTATCTTATATGATGCTTTTATATATATATATATACACAGTGAGGGAAACAATTATTTGATCCCCTGCTGATTTTGTACGTTTGCTCACTGACAACGAAATGATCAGTCTATAATGTTAATGGTAGGTTTATTTGAATAGCAAGAGACAGAATAACAACAAAAATTTCAGAAAAACGCATTTCAAAAAAAGTTATAAATTGATTTGCATTTTAATGAGTGAAATAAGTATTTCACCTCTTTGCAAAACATGACTTAGTACTTGGTAGAAAAACCTTTGTTGGCAACTCAAACCTTCCGCTCCCTCCACAGATTTTCTATGGGATTAAGGTCTGGAGACTGGCTAGACCATTCCAGGACCTTAATGTGCTTCTTCTTGAGCCACTTCTTTGTTGCCTTGGCCATGTATTTTGGTCATTGTCATGCTGGAATACCCATCCACGACCCATTTTTAATGCCCAGGCTGAGGGAAGGAGGTTCTCACCCAAGGTTTGATGATACATGGCCCCGTCCAACGTCCCTTTGATGCAGTGAAGTTGTCCTGTACCCTTTGCAGAAAAACACCCCCATAGCATAATGTTTCCACCCCCATGTTTGACGATGGAGATGGGGTCATAGCAGCATTCCTCCTCCTCCAAACATGACGAGTTCAGTTGATGCCAAAGAGTTCAGTTTTTTTTTTTTTTTTTTTAAAGGGCTTTATTGAAGTGAATAGATACAAAAATGACATATCTATGCGGTTATACAATAGGTACATAAACAAAAAGTTTATAACATCAGCAAAGATATAAAACAATTTCACTTCGCAGTATAGTACGCCCAGTCCGCCAGACTGACCTTTGGAGTGAGCAATCATAGTTTTATATAATTTTTTCAAAACTTAAGGTCACATCATCATAGTACCAGTCTAATGACAATGTAGTCAAAGATAAAGAAAGTATTTAAGGAGAAAAGGAATTGGGGGTTAGAAGGGTAAGAGAAAGAAGAAAAGAGGGAAAGAAGGAGAAAGAAAAAAAAGAAAGAAAAAAAAAAAAAGGAAAACAACCACTGACGACCAATCCAAGTAGGTATAATCCTATTTGATTTAAATTGTGCCCCGCCAGAAAGCTAGTATCATTTCATATGTGACGAGGTTATGGGTTTTCAGGTAATGGTACCTTTCCAGGTGCAAGATTTCCTCCACCTGGGTGTACCAGTCCCCCAAGGTAGGAGGATTTTGAGATTTCCATTTTTTCGGAATTAATTTTTTTGCACTGGTAATCATTATCAGCAGAAGAGAGAAATGTGCAGCACTTTGTGTTTTAGGTAAAGACAGAAATAGCAAAATGTTGGGTGTGTTTGGGATGTCTAAATTTAAAATTTCCCCCATCTTTTTCATAACTCCCATCCAAAAAGACGATATACGGGGGCAATGCCACCAGATGTGTAAAATTGATCCGTCCTCCCCGCACCCCCTCCAACATAATGGGCTAATTGTAGGGAATATCTTATGGAGCCTTACAGGAGTAAGGTACCATCTGCTCAGGTATTTAATGTGTAGTTCCTGAATTGTTGACGATACTGATGATTTCTTAATTAATCTAAAGGCCCTCAACCAAGGGTCAGGGTCGAAATCTAAGCCCAACTCAGCTATCCATTGCTTTGTGTATGTTGGTAATGCCTCAGAGCCCCGGAGAATTAATGACTTATACATTATGGATATCAAGTGCTTGGGCGCAGTATCCATTACGCATATTTTTTCAAAATTCGTAAGTGTTCTCCCTAGTTCCTGTTTATATTTATGACTTAATATAAAGTGGTGCATCTGGCGATAGTGTAACCACGAGGAGAAGATTGTGGGACATGATCGTACTAGATCTGCTTGCGGTGTGATTCTCCCATTTACTATTATTCCAAAAACGGATCCCTCCTTAATTTTATACGGGGCAAGTTTATTTATTCCTCTATTGTGATATGGAAGCTCAGGGTTTTCAAAAATGGGGGATAACGGGGAATGTTTAGTAGAGATATGCGTGGATGTGTTTATGGTCTTCTCCCATATATTAAGTGTCTCCTCTGTCAAGTGATATTTAGTGACTGCGAGAGGGCGTTGTGAGGGCGGAATCCAGGCGAGAGTTCCCATATTATTTAATTTAAAGATCTGTCTATCTAGATCGAGCCATGCCTTAGAGGTTAGGTTCTGTGCCCATTCTACAATTCTTTGCAAACCTACTGCTTGTTTATAAGAAGCTATATCTGGTAGCCCTAGTCCCCCCCTATCTCTTGGAACATACATGGTACGTTTGGGTAATCTGGGTTTGGTGTTGGCCCAGACAAATTGTTCAATCAAATTTTGCAACTGGGTAAGATAGCTTTTAGGGAGTGCAATGGGCAGAGTTTGTAACAGATACAGTATGCGAGGGAGAACATTCATTTTAATAACACCCACTCTGCCCAGCCAAGAAACCGTCCCCGCTCTCCAGGATGAGAGGTCGGCCATAATATCATTCTTCAGGGGAATATAGTTATGTTTAAACAGATCCGAGGGGTCAGGAGTTAGATATATACCCAAGTATTTTAGCTTAGTACTTGCTACAGATATATTATAATTGCGTTGTAAATGAAGTACCACTTCAGGATTAGTGTTGATATTCAACAGTTCTGATTTACTAAGGTTAGGAGAAAAATTTGAAACCTCTCCGTATGCCCTAATTTCTTTTAAAAGCTCTGGTACAGACTCTAAAGCATCAGTTAACGTGTAGAGAATATCATCGGCATATAATGCCTGCTTATGCTCTCTGTCCCCTGTTACCATGCCTCTGATTTTTTTATTTAGTCTCACTTTATGCGCCAGCACTTCAATTGTTAGTGCGAACAGCAATGGCGACAGGGGGCAACCCTGCCGGGTCCCATTGCTAATATTGAAAGATTCCGATAGTGTTCCATTGATTCTTATTTTTGCATTCGGATTCGAGTAGAGTGCCAAAACCGTGTTTACAAAGGGTGTCCCGAACCCCATTTTCCCTAAAACGCAACGCAGAAAAGACCAACTGACCCTATCAAAAGCCTTCTCCGCGTCGGTAGCGAAGAGGACTAATGGGCATCCCGAGACTTTGGCATGGTTAATTAATTGAGTGACTTTGATGGTGTTGTCCCTAGCCTCTCGGCCTGGGACAAAACCCACCTGATCATTGCAAATTAAAGATGGAAGGTACTTGTTGAGTCTATTTGCAAGGATCTTTGCTAGTATTTTCATATCGGAATTAATTAAAGATATGGGTCTGAAATGGCTCGGGGAGTCTGCCACCTTTCCCGGCTTAGGTAGTACCGTTATATGAGCCTCCAAAAGAACGCGGGATAAATTGGGGTCATCACGGATATCATTAAATAGGTCTAAGAGAGGACCAGCTAGGATGTCCTTAAACTTTTTATAATACACTGATGAAAACCCATCAGGTCCTGGGCTTTTGCCTCCTGGGCTTCCCTTGATGGCCTCGAATAGCTCTTCTTCGGATATTGGGGCGTCCAGTGCATTGGACTCCTCTCTAGTTAAGGAGGGGAGATCAATATCTCCCAGATATGAGTTAATTAGATTTTCTGGAGCAGAAGCCCCTGCGCTTTGAGAGGTCGCTGAGGTGGGGTCTTGTATGTTATATAAAGAATGGTAATAATCGTGAAATTCCTTCGCAATTTGATCGCTGCTGCGAAGTGTATGGCCGTCTTTGGATCTAATAGTGTGTATGTATGTGCGAAGCTGTCTTCTCCTAAGGGTTCTCGCCAAGATTCTGCCCGGCTTATTGCCCCCCTCATAATAATACTGTTTAAGGTATAAAGCTTTCTTTTGGTGGGACTCTGCTAGGTGCTTTTGAAAATCTAGTCTCGCTTGTCTTAGTTGGTTTGTAATGTCTGTACATGTCGGGGTTTCTTTATGTTTGGTTTCCAGAGAGTTTAATTTATGCTGTAGATCTAGGTATTTAGCCCTATACTGTCTATTGGTAAACACCTTTTGTTTGATCAAGGCCCCCCTAATTACAGTTTTATGGGCTTCCCAGATGATGGCTTTAGAGGAAGATGGAAATGTGTTAGTTGTAAAGTATTCCCGAATTATTTTCTGCAGGTCGGATAGAAATATTGGATTGTCTAATAGAGTTTCATCCAGTCTCCAAATGTTTTGGGTGATAGGAATGTCTGGCCATAAGATTGCACAGGAGACTGGAGCGTGATCCGACCATGATATGTGACCTATGTTGCTGCGATGTGTAATTGATAAGCCACAAGAGTCAGTATATATATGGTCAATCCTGGAGTAGCTATTATGTGGTATGGAGTAGAAAGAATAATCCCTGGCTGTGGGATGCAGTGTGCGCCAGACGTCGTGTAAAACATAATTTATGCTTACCTGATAAATTTATTTCTCTTGTAGTGTATCCAGTCCACGGATCATCCATTACTTATGGGTTACCTTAAGAAAATGTTTGTTCAACAAGGTTTTATATTGCAACCTCTTGCATGCATTGCATTAAAATCTCCCGCTAGATAAGTGATACCTCTAGTATGTTCTAGTAACAAGTCTCGGACTCTATAAAAGAAGGAGTCTTGTTTCTGGCTAGGTGAGTAGACTGAGGCTAGTGTGATATAGTGCCCAAACAAAGTGCCAACCAGAATGATATAGCGCCCTTCCGGGTTCTTTTCTATGTGTGTCAAAATGAATGGTAACGATTTGTGGAAGACTATACCCACCCCTCCTTTTTTATTTTGTCCCGAGGCGAAGTATGCGGTAGGGAACTGGATATTATGCCATTTAGGTTCTTTACCTCTCCTAAAATGAGTCTCCTGTAGGAGAATTATATGGCTATGTAGTTTATGCAATTCTTTAAAAGCAATAGAGCGTTTACCCGGTTCGTTAAGGCCCTTCGCATTAATCGTGGTAAGATTAATGGAGTGGTCCCCAAATATGCTGGATTTATGCTGCATGGCAAAAAAAAAAAAAAAAAAAAAGGGATAGATAAGGGATTGGAGATTTATAGAAAGGGAGGGAAAGTTACTGAGAAACAGAAAATAGTGTGCAGATTAGACAAGAGTAAGTACCGTGTTAGATATGTAGCCTCAGAACAGTATACTCAAGTGATACAAGGGTACTCAAGAGACCCCAATAGCACTCGTCTATATAATTATCTAACAAACAAAGAACACTTAACAAGGGGAAAAGCCCCTATACTGACGTAAGTTATAAACAAGAACTTATACATATTCGTAGTACATTTCAATTTTCAACATGGTGTAAGCTGCCATTTAACATAACTTTTTATCTAATGGGACAGTGTTACCCTAATAATCTTAACGTAAGTGGAGATCACTACTATATGCTAGTATACTTTACATAATCATAATATACATCTATCATAACAGGTCATGTAGTCTACCCTCTATATATATCTAGCCACTGCCTTGCATAAAATACAACATGATAAGATTTATATCGGTCTGGAGTTTTATTTATCTCTTGATTCAGAAAACATAACTTAAATAGTAGGTCTATGACTAGTATGTGCCAACCCAGTCTAGAGTAGGTGATATTTTTATTATTTGAGGTGATTGTAAACTTAAGATTGAGCTAGAGGTAGCAGTTACTGGTGAGCCTAAAAATATTATGACATAGATCAATAGAATAATAGAGATAGTAATGTGTAGCAATTAACTGTCAAAACAACGGGTAACATTATAGTAAATTATACATTCAAAAGTGGCAGTCCAGTATTGTGAGCAACAATTACAATAGTCCTGAGAGGTCTAGTGGAAGCAAGTACATCAACATCAGGAATCAGCTCATACTTTACCCATTTCTCTCCTCCGCAGGATGTTGTCTAGCAAGGCTAGTGGAGGGTGAGATGTCCCTTGCAAGAGTCCTGCCCAAGGCAGGAACCTGTATTGATAAATTTTCAAAAAAAGTCTTTTCGTCCATGCCGGGCCTAAAAATGGCCGTTTTGTTGTTATTTGAGGCAATTATAGACACTGGGAAACCCCATCTGTAAATAACCTTGTTGCTCCTTAGCACAGAGGTGATGTGATTTAAGTCTCTACGCTTTTGAAGAGTTATGGGTGATAGGTCTGTGAAGACCTGGATTTCTTCTCCTACATGGGTGATTGGGTGCTTTCTCCTGGCTCCCTGAAGAATTTCCTCTTTGTCCTTGAAACTGAGGAATCTGACGATTATATCCCTTGGGGGGGCTTTGTTGGGTGGTTTAGGCCTAAGGGCTCTATGCGCCCTTTCAATTGGGATATCCGGTGGTGAGGGAGAGTCCTTAATGATTCTAAAAAGCGCTTGAAGATAACCTTCGATGTTTTGTGGGGCAACCGCCTCTGTGACGCCCCTAAAGCGCAGGTTGTTTCTGCGTCCCCTGTTGTCAATATCTTCTAACTTGTCGTTGAGATATTGCAAATTATCCGCATGATTTTGGATATCAGTTGACTGTTGTTGTAAAGAGGATGTATTATCTTTGGAAGTTTTTTCAATTGCTGAAACTCTTGTCTCCAATGCAGAAAAATCTTTTCTCAGATCATTAAATAAGCTCCTCATCTCATTCATGACTCCTTGAATATCAGTCTTAGATGATAGATGTGAAATGTCCTCCTTAGTAATAAACTGGGGTTGCGACATTCTATCCATTGGGATAGGGTTAGCTGAATTATCTTGGGAGCACGCCATATCTACTGCAGCTGTACCTTTAGTTGAATCTATGGGCTTAAGGTAATGGCTCAAAGATTTAGGAGCATTTATTTTATCTGTTCTACTTGCTCTTTTATTAGGCATGCCCTGAGATAAACTTTCCCAGTGGGGCTTTGGTTGAAGTTGCAAATATGTAAATGGTTTCTTTGCTTCTTACCTATAGAGTGTCCACACCATACAACTAGATTCAGATTTTCAGTATGGTTTGCAGGGGCTTAAGTATCTATCATCAGAATGTCTCTTTTGGTAGAAAGTCTCTGATGCCCAGTAAGGGCGATATGCTTATAGGGCTAAAGCCTGTCTTAAGTGTTGCCTCTCAAATTACACCTCTACAGGAGTTATAAGTCTTTTTTTTTTACATGCAATTATACTGCTACAGCAGATCTGTGCCCCAGGGAATGTGGAAAACTTATTGCCCCGCGGTAATAAAAGGAAAAAAAAAAAAAATGACAGGGGTCATGCAGCTTGAGCACCTCTGTGTTAATAACAATGCGATCCACTGTAAGTCGATAAGGTACCGACTCCTCTTGCTTACCCCTTCCTATGCCACCGATATAACTGAGGTCCGTGGTTAGGTCAGATGGGAGCAGTCAATGCGATGTGTAGACCTCCTTGTCTTTACTGCAGCAGGTCCCCTGAGAGGAAATCGAACAGACGCCGTTCAGGCCTTAAGGCGCTCTGCAGAGTGGAAGCTCTCCGTGAGGTCCGGTGTTCTCCCAACACTTATCTAACTCACCGGAATAACGGTAATCCGTTGGCTGGACAGGATGTCAATAGGAGCTGGCCCTTAGTTGTCGGGAGAATCGCAGCTCAGCGGTGAGTGAGGCCTGCAAGGTCAGATGAGTCCTCCACGTGGGGGCCCGGCACTGAGTAGTGTATAACAGCAGCTCCCACTATTAAACCGATCTCACAGCCATACAGCAATTATTGTCCCATATGAGTACCAGGCTGTTTAGGATTAATAACTAAAGTATAAATACTACATAAAAGGCTTTTTGTCAGATTAGGATGCAGGAGCCCTCCAAATGTGCGACCATCTTCCTGCGTGGTCAGGCTCCGCCCTAAAGAGTTCAGTTTTGATCTCATCTGACCACAACACTTTCACCCAGTTCTCCTCTGAATCATTCAGATGTTCACTGGCAAACTTCGGACAGGCCTGTACATGTGCTTTTTTTAATAGTGGGACCTTGCTGGCGCTGCAGGATTTCAGTCCTTCACAGTGTAGTATGTTACCAATTGTTTTCTTGGTGACTATGCTCCCAGCTGCCTTGAGATCATTGACAAGATCCTGCCGTGTAGTTCTGGGCTCATTCCTCACCATTCTCAAGATCATTGAAAATCCATGAGGTGAGACCTTGCATGGAGCCCCAGACCAAGGGAGATTGACCGTTATTTTATTTTTCTTCTATTTCTGATTAATCACACCAACTGTTGTCACCTTCTCACCAAGCTGCTTGGCGATGGTCTTGTAGCCCATTCCAGCCTTGTGTAGGTTTACAATCTTGTCCCTGACATCTTTGGACAACTCTTTGGTCTTGGCCATGGTGGAGAGTTTGGAATCTGTTTGATTTATTTCTTCTGTGGACAGCTGTCTTTATTTAGGTAACAAGCTGAGATTAGGAGCACTCCCTTTAAGAGAGTGTTCCTAATCTCAGCTTGTTACCTGTATAAAAGACACCTGGGAGCCAGAAGTCTTGCTGATTGATAGGGGATCAAATACTTATTTCACTTATGAAAATGCAAATCAATTTATAACTTTTTTGAAATGCATTTTTCTAGATTTTTTTGTTGTTATTCAGTCTCTCACTGTTCAAATAAACCTACAATTATAATTATAGACTGATCATTTCTTTGTCAGTGGGCAAACGTGCAAAATCAGCAGGGGGTCAAATAATTTTTCCCCTTACTCTATGTATATACTGTGTGTATATATATATATATATATATATATATATTTATATATATATATATATATATATATATATATATATATATATATATACACAGTGTCTCATATTTTTGTGAATATTTTATTATATCTTTTCATGTGACAACACTGAAGAAATGACACTTTGCTAAAATGTAAAGTAGTGAGTGTACAGCCTGTATAACAGTGTAAATTTGCTGTCCCCTCAAAATAACTCCACACACAGCCATTAATGTCTAAACCATTGGCAACAAAAGTGAGTACACCCCTAAGTGGAAATGTCCAAATTGGGCTCAAAGTGTCAATATTTTGTGTGGCCACCTATGTAAGTACCTGCATTACTCACCTTCAGTGCCCAAGTATAGGTTAGTCTTGTGCTTCTCTGGGTGCTATTATTCTGAACTGCTACTTTGATACTTTGATTGCCTCATTGTTACCAAATGGTGCTTGTCTGAGCACTCTGCTGCTTAACCCTTGAATTGCTGGATTGCCTTATTGTTACCGAACTCTGCTTGTCTGACCACTCTGCTGCTTAACCCTTGAATTGCTGAATTGCCTTATGGTTACCAAACTCTGCTTTTCTGACCACTCTGCTGCTTTACCCTTGAATTGCTGGATTACCTTATTGTTACTGAACTCTGCTTGTCTGACCATTCTATTGGTTTACCCCTGAACTGCTAAACTGCTGGATTACCTTTTGTTGCTTATCTCTGCCTGTTCCTGACCATTCTACTGGTTTACTCCTGAATTGCTAAACTGCTGGATTGCCTTTCTGTTGCCGAACTCTGACCATTCTCTGCCATAATCTTATTGCCGTGAAAGACTACCCAATCTACCGTGAGTACTGCTAACTCATTTCTTAAACTCACTTTGTTCTGGGCTATTTCCTGATCCTTCCACTTGAGGCTGGGATAGAAGACTACTGGCCAATTTTGGTCTGATAGGGAAATATCCAAGGAGCATTACATTATACTTGAGCCATGAACCCAAATGAGGTATTAAGAGCAGTCTCTCTTCAGGGACAGACCCTGGGAACCCACGCCATACACTTGCAGAATGTGGATTCTAAACTTGAGGCTATAACTACTATGCTCTCCTCACTGGTTGCAGAGAATAATGCTGCTCCTGTTGTTACACAGCCGGCCCCTACTGCTAGTGCTGCAACTCCCCCCCCCCCCCGTTTCTGGAAGTATACCTTGGATACCAATGCCTGACAAGTATGATGGTACTACCGACTGTAGGGGTTTTCTCAGCAAGTGCAGGCTGCACTTCTGCAATGATCCTTACACCTTCCAGTCTCATCAGTCAAAGGTCACTTTTATCATTTCTTTATTGAAAGACAAGGCCCTAGCCTGGATCTCTCCCCTTTTGGAACAGAGGGCTCAGCTCCTGAAAGAAGACTACTGGCCAAGTTTGGTCTAATAGGGAAATATCCCACGAGCATTACACCTGTGGCCCAGTCTCCCGAAGGGAGGGGATAATGCTCTGCTTCAGTATGTCACAGTACATGTTGGCATTCATGGTTCCCTCAATGAACTGTAGCTCCCCAGTGCCAGCAGCACTCATGCAGGCCCAGACCATAACACTCCCATCACCCTGCTTCTCTCATTGGACCACAGGACATGGTTCCATGTCCTTAGTCTGCTTGTCTTCAGCAAACTGTTTGCAGGCTTTCTTGTGCATCATCTTTAGAAGAGGCTTCCTTATGGGACGACAGCCATGCAGACCAATTTGATGCAGTGTGCGGCATATGGTCTGAGCACTGACAGGCTGACCCCCACCCCTTCAACCTCTGCAGCAATGCTGGCAGCACTCGTACGTCTATTTCCCAAAGACAACCTCGAGATATGACGCTGAGCACGTGCACTCAACGTTTTTGGTCGACCATGACGAGGCCTGTTCTGAGTGGAACCTGTCCTGTGAAACCACTGTATGGTCTTGCTCACCGTGCTGCAGCTCAGTTTCAGGGTCTTGGCAATCTTCTTATAGCCTAGGCCATCTTTATGTAGAGCAACAATTCTTTTGGTTCAGATCATCAAAGAGTTCTTTGCCATGAGGTGCCATGTTGAACTTCCAGTGGCCAGTATGAGAGAGTGTGAGAGCGATAACACCAAACTTAAAGGGACACTGTACCCAAAAAAAATCTTTCGTGATTCAGATAGAGCATGCAATTTTAAGCAACTTTCTAATTTACTCCTATTATCAATTTTTCTTCGTTCTCTTGCTATCATTATTTGAAAAAGAAGGCATCTAAGCTTTTTTTTGGTTTCAGTACTCTGGACAGCACTTTTTTATTGGTGGATGAATTTATCCACCAATCAGCAAGGACAACCCAGGTTGTTCACCAAAAATGGGCTGGCATCTAAACTTACATTCTTGCATTTCAAATAAAGATACCAAGAGAATGAAGAAAATTTGATAATAGGAGTAAATTAGAAAGTTGCTTAAAATTTCATGCTCAATCTGAATCACGAAAGAAAATTTTTGGGTACAGTGTCCCTTTAACACACCTGCTCCACATTCCACATTCACACCTGATACCTTGTAACACTAACGAGTCACATGACACCGGGGAGTGAAAATAGCTAATTGGCCCAATTTGGATATTTCCAATTAGGGGTGTACTCACTTTTGTTGCCAATGATTTAGACATTAATGGCTGTGTGTTGAGTTACTTTGAGGGGACATAAAATGTACACTGTTATACAGGCTTTATACTCACTACTTTACATTGTAGCCAAGTGTAATTTCATCAGTGTTGCCACATGAAAAGAAATAATAAAATATTTACAAAAATGTGAGGGATGTACTGACTTTTGTGAGATACTCTCTCTCTCTCTCTCTCTCTCTCTCTCTCTCTCTCTCTCTCTCTCTCTCTCTCTCTCTCTCTCTCTCTCTCTCTCTATATATATATATATATATATATATATATATATATATATATACACACACACACACATATATATATATATATATATATATATATATATATATATATATACACACACACACACATATATATATATATAGAGAGAGAGAGAGATTTAAGAAAAATTTATAATAGAAGTAAATTAGAAAGTTGGTTAAAATCACAAGCTCTGTCTGAATTTTTTTTCATATCCCTTTAACACTATTTTGGAGAAAAAAAAGGAGTATGTTACCATGACTACTATTTGATGTGCTCTCTCTTTAATTTGACATTATGAGTGGGTGAATTTTTTGTTTTTGATGGATTTGCATGGAAAGGTTAGAAAAAGGTTCTGTGAGATAAAGATAGATAGACAGACAGATAGGCACATATATAAACAGATACCAATTTCAATAAGTTTCATAAAACATAATAATGCAGTTTGGGAGTTTTTTATTTTCATATTAAAGTCATTCTAAAAAATACAAAAGTCACAATTTGATTCTGGAAAAAAACAATTTTTAGAAAAGTATATAAGAGCGGAATTGTGTAAAACAAGCAAACAAACAAAGAAAACTATAGGAAATATGATTATCTCAGGATTTCAGGTAGGTTCCCATAAGGAACTTCAAAAACCTTTATAGAAACAAAATATGCGCAACCAAAGTAAAATATGACCGATAATTAATTCAGTGTTGCTATTGGTCGCCTTATGTTATGACTTTAAATAATGAATCATTTCATGGCATTTAGTCATTTTAGAATTAAAATGTTTGTGGCTATAAATTAATGTTTAGATGGTAAAATAAATATGTATACAGGCTGTAGATGTGTTTTAACAGGACCAAGGTGATGAACGTGAAAAGTCCAAGAATACATATCAAAAATTCCAGTAAAGTCTTCAATTGTCCTCATACAAAGTATAGGTTTTTTGTGCACAAAGGCCTTTTAAAGAACAACATAAGGTAAGTAGGGAATTAACCCCTTCACACACAAAAAACACACAACACACGAAAGAAAGAAAGAAAGAAAGAAAGAAAGAAAGAAAGAAAGAAAGAAAGAAAGAAAGAAAGAAAGAAAGAAAGAAAGAAAGAAAGAAAGATAGGTAAACAGACAAAACATAAACAGAAAATAGCTAGACAGATTAATTGGGAGATGGAGAGACAGACTGACAGATGGATAAATATGTTTATGGATATGGATAGCTATATATGTGCTTATGGACAGTATATACAAATAATGATATATAAAGATAGCCATAGATAGATGGTGGATAGACATGTGGATGGATAGATATAGTATCTATTTATCTATCTATATCTATTGACCTATCTACCTATTTATCCATCTATCTTTCCTTATATTATCTACCTATCTACCTACCTATCCTTAGATAGATAGATAGATAGAGATATAATATATCTATCTATATATCTACCTATCATTTATCTACCTATCGTCTATCTATCTATCTATCTATTTATCTATCTATCAATCATCTATCTATCTAACATTTATCTATCTATCTATCTATCTCTCTATCTATCGATCATCTATCTATCATCTATTTATATATTTATCTATCTATCATCTATCTACATATCATCTACCAATCTATCTATCTATCTATCTATCTATCTATCTATCTATCATCTATCCATCTATCTATCTATCTATCTATCATCTATGTCTCCCTATCTATATCTATCTATCTCTATTTATATGCATTATTATGCATAGTCTCCACAGCTACAGAAGGGCCACATGTAGATATACAGCACATTCTGACTCACTGAAAAGAAAACATTTTTTCTGCTGCCTCGCTGTAACCATTTTACATCTGCTTTTATAAAGCATGTGCTCACATGAATAGCTTAGTAAGCTACAGAGGTAATAAAACACTATTTATTGTGACATTCAGATTTAATTAAAAAGTGCACAGTTAGAAAAGTAAAATATAATGTGAAAATGTTCCCCTCTTTCTTCCCAAAAAACTAATTAGAGTTGTATTTTAAATTGTTTATGAGCTGCTAATCATAGTAATACATCATTGATACTGAAAAAGACACTCTCCATTAATGCACTAGTGTAACTGTTTATGTCCTCTGCTTCTATCATGAACAAATTGATCTGAAAATAAATTTATTAACCACTTGGGAAAAAATCATTAGTGTTTTCTGTAAATATTCCAAAAGTGCATATATTATGATGGTTTACTGCTTTTAGCAAAAGTAAACTTGCATGGCTATGTGGCAGCAATTATTATGCACTTTCACTTTTTTGTATCTAAAAATAGGTTTTCATACTGCTAGATTACTAGTCTTGCGTTAGCCTTAAAAAGCAACGTTGAGGGGTCCCAATGCTGCTTTTTAACGCCCGCTGGTATTACGAGTCAGGCAGGTACAGGTGTACCGCTCACTTTTTTCCGCGATTTTCGCATACCGCAAATCCCCTTACGTCAATTGCGTATCCTATCTTTTTAATGGGATTTTCCTAACGCCGGAATTACGATTGCTTGAAAAAGTGAGCGGTAGACCCTCTCCTGTCCAGACTCCTACTGCATTTAAAAGTCAGTAGTTAAGAGTTTTATGGGCTAACGCCGTAACATAAAACTCTTAACTAAAGTGCTACAAAGTACACTAACACCCATAAACTACCTATTAACCCCTAAACTGAGCCCCCCCCCCATTGCAAACACTTAATTAAAATTTTTAACCCCTAATCTGCCAACCGGACATCGCCACCATTATAATAAATATATTAACCCCTGAACCGCCGCACTCCCGCCTTGCAAACACTAGTTAAATTTTATTAACCCCTAATCTGCCATCCCTAACATCGCCGACACCTAGCTACATTTATTAACCCCTAATCTGCCGCCCCCAACATCGCCACTACTATATTAAATGTATTAACCCCTAAACCTAAGTCTAACCCTAAGTCTAACCCCCCATAACTTAAATATAATTTAAATAAAACGAAATTAAATTACTACTATTAAATAAATTATTCCTATTTAAAACTAAATACTTCCAGATAAAATAAACCCTAAGATAGCTACAATATAACTAATAATTAAATTGTAGCTATCTTAGGATTTATATTTATTTTACAGGCAACTTTGTATTTATTTTAACTAGGTAGAATAGTTATTAAATAGTTATTAACTATTTAATAGCTACCTAGTTAAAATAAGTACAAATTTACCTGTAAAATAAATCCTAACCTAAATTACAATTGCACCTAACACTACACAATCATTAAATTAATTACCTAAACTACCTACAATTAACTACAATTCAATTAAATAAACTAAAGTACAAAAAAACCCCACTAAATTACATAAATTAAAAAAAGAATTACAATTTTTTTAAACTAATTACACCTAATCTAATCCCCCTAATAAAATAAAAAAGCCCCCCAAAATAATAAAATTCCCGACCCCTATACTAAATTACAAATAGCCCTTAAAATGGCTTTTTATGGGGCATTGCACCAAAGTAACCAGCTCTTTTACCTGTAAAAAAAATACATTACACAGTACAGTCACACATAATAACACTGTCTAATAACAATACATTACACAGTAATATAAAAAAATATTGCATAAAAGAGTTATAAGGGCTTAAAGATATGAGACCTCAGGCAAAGGACTTTAACATTGAGATACATAGATATACATGTCTAAAGATATATATATATATATATATATATATATATATATATATATATATATATATATATATATATATATGTTTATATATATGTGTGTGTGTACATATGTATTTATGTGTATATAAAGAAACCAGCGCTAAACCTACTTATATAGTAATTTGTTGTGTATAATTTTATGTTATTGTTATAGTCAAAGTAGGGGGTGAAGTTTCTTATAAAAAGCAATTGATATTCACTCCCTATGGTATAAAACCACCATAACATAATTTGCAAATATAACACAATGTGCAATTGTGCTGCCTACGTATTGATATAGTGTACCCATGTCACTATTAAAGTATTAGAATAAAAGCGAAAATTAATAATAAACAATGGCGCACAGATATGTATTGTCTCTTTTTAAAAAAAGTCAATAAATATTTTGAACTGCTGATGCCAAGTAATCAGTGCAGTTTGCTTCTAGAGGTAATTCTATTGCAGAAATCCTATGATAATAAAGTCTTTCTGCTTGAGAATCTGGAGGTGAGAATCTTGTCTGTACTTCAACTCCATCTACACAGTTCACAATGTTTTGATTCAACGCATGGATGTCTTTATTCAGCCGCAGCGTTTAAACTCAGAGCTCTCCTCTGCAACTGCCGCTGTTACTGTATTTATGTATTTATATGAGTATTTATGTATTTAAAGACATATATACACATATAAAAACATAAGTACATATGTAGACATATATAGAAGTAAATTGGAGCCCATTGCCGTTAAAGCGATACTAAACCCACATTTTCCTTTCATGATTCAGATAGAGCATGCAATTTTAAACAACTTTCTAATTTACTCCTATGATCATTTTTTTCTTTGTTCTCTTGTTCTCTTTATTTTCAAAGCAGGAATGTAAAGCCTAAAAGTCAGCCCATTTTAGGTTCAGCACCCTGGATAGCGCTTGCTTATTGGTGGCTACATTTAGCAAACCAATAAGCAAGCATAACCCAGGTTCTGGACCAAAAATGGTCCGGCTGCTAAGCTTTACATTCCTGCTTTTTAAATAAATATAGCAAGAGAATGAAGAAAAATTGATAATAGGAGTAAATTAGAAATTCGCTTAAAATTGCATGTTCTATCTGAATCATTAAAGAAAATAAATTGAGTTTAGTATCCCTTTAAGTAAAAGAAAACATGTAAAAACATATGTATGCAATATTCATATTTTCATGTTGGACTTGAATATCCATTCGGGCTTGTGCATATTACGGGTACGGTCATATGAAAATATGCAATAGTGTTTGAGTGTGAATCAGGTGTTTTTTCCACTTTTATTCTCCATTGACTTCTATGGGGGCATACCGTCGGGTTAGCGCGAGAGGGATAACTTTTAACTTTCAACTCATAATACCAGCTCAATGCAACGAACGCAAAAAGTTTAATTCTAGCTCAATTAGAACTTTAGTGGAAGCGCAAAAACGTATCTAGCCCTTAGTGTTCCTAGCATTACCCTGTAACACAAGCAAAACAAGAAACAGTATTATTCTAAGAGCTATATATAGCCAATAGAGTTTAATAGATTTTTTTTTTAATGTAAGTGCCAACTGCCTTCAAAATTTGTATTAAATATTTTCATGATTAAATTGTATTAAATTTCAGTATAAATTCTTAATACATCTATTAAATAGACCTTTGCTTGCCTGTGGTGTAATCAATTTACTCTTTTTATTCCATATTAAAGTTATACTCAACATTGTATGCATGCACCAGCTTATTGAATGGTACTAAATAGGCAACTAATTGTAAAGAAAGAAGCAGGCAACACATAGGAAAAACTTTGTTATAAAAAAACAAAAAACGCACAAAAATTACATTCTTTTGTTGTCAAATACCAGAGCTTGAGTTCTGTTCAAATCCAACCTGAAAATTAAACTGCTGAGCAGAGATCAGTACAATCTGGTGTATAGAGCTCTTCAAAATATAAATAGCATAATTCATTTATTGAAAATTCATAAAATAGAACCCTGATGAGCACCACCAAAACCACAGAAGGTTGGGTCATTGTGTTTAATGGATTTGGGGTAGGATTAGAATAGTTAGTCATATCTAAAATATCTTAGATAAAGATAACTGCTGGCTAATGGATCTATGAATAACGTAGGTAAAATTTATGTCAGTTAAGTCCCAGGTTTAAATAAATTGTATCATATTCAAAGATTCCAAGGAAACATTGCTCTGTAATATGAAAACCTAGTGGTTGTAAAACCCTTTTATTGATATTATTATCAGGTATTTGTAGAGCGCCAACAGATTCCGCAGCACTGTAAACATAGTCGTGTACAGGATAGCTTTTGTAGGGGTCAAGTGGGTAGAGGGATAAGTGTAAAAATTAGTCCACAGAGGATCAACTATTTTTTCAACTATAACAAACATATATTTATCTATAAAAATAAATAAATATTATATATATATATATATATATATATATATATATATATATATATATATATATATATATATATATATATATATATATATATATACAGAGAGACAGAAACAAAAACTTGAATTGCAAATATAAACCAAAATGTCTGTCAGTCAGTTTTTTGGAATGGCTGTGAAAAGCCATGTTAGACAGTTCTTATGGAACTTCTGCTAAATTGGAATGGGGACTATGGTTTGAATTTAAATTGTTTTAAGACAGTTTTCTTAGCCAAAATACTATAGATTATTATATTTTACTAATAGTGTGAGTATATCCACAAACATCATAAGTATTTTTTTTTAATGTGGCATTTTGTGATATAAGCAGTTACATTATTCATGTTATAGAACTAGTACTTAAATCCTTGCATTAAAGTCATTTTTTTGTATGTGTATGTGTGTATATATATTAGGGTTTAAATTCTCAGTAAACACCTTCAAAATTTAGAAATTAAAAAATGAATTCTCCATATCAAATAAGGTATATTCATTTTATGTTATTAAATTATGTGGGGTATGTGAGTTTCATTTTGGAATTTCAGTGCTGTTGAATTATTCATTTGGAAAATAAACTGTCTTTGAGCTGTTTGTCACTGAATAGGTTTTTATTGTAAAATGTATGTGTGTGTGTGCTTGTGTTCTATGTGCATGTCTAGTGTGTGTGTGCTTGTGTTCTATGTGCATGTCTAGTGTGTGTGTGTGTGCGCTTGTGTTCTATGTGCATGTCTAGTGTGTGTGTGTGTGTTTGTGTTCTATGTGCATGTCTAGAGTGTGTGTGTGTGCTTGTGTTCTATGTGCATGCCTAGTGTGTGTGTGTGTGTGTGCTTGTGTTCTATGTGCATGTCTAGTGTGTGTGTGTGTGCTTGTGTTCTATGTGCATGCCTAGTGTGTGTGTGTGTGTGCTTGTGTACTATGTGCATGTCTAGTGTGTGTGTGTGTGTGCTTGTGTTCTATGTGCATGTCTAGTGTGTGTGTGTGTGTGCTTGTGTTCTATGTGCATGTCTAGTGTGTGTGTGTGCTTGTGTTCTATGTGCATGTCTAGTGTGTGTGTGTGTGCTTGTGTTCTATGTGCATGTCTAGAGTGTGTGTGCTTGTGTTCTATGTGCATGCCTAGTGTGTGTGTGTGCTTGTGTTCTATGTGCATGTCTAGTGTGTGTGTGTGTGTTTGTGTTCTATGTGCATGTCTAGAGTGTGTGTGCTTGTGTTCTATGTGCATGCCTAGTGTGTGTGTGTGTGTGCTTGTGTTCTATGTGCATGTCTAGTGTGTGTGTGTGTGTGTGTGTGTGCTTGTGTTCTATGTGCATGTCTAGTGTGTGTGTGCTTGTGTTCTATGTGCATGTCTAGTATGTGTGTGTGTGTGCTTGTGTTCTATGTGCATGTCTAGTGTGTGTGTGCTTGTGTTCTATGTGCATGTCTAGTGTGTGTGTGCTTGTGTTCTATGTGCATGTCTAGTGTGTGTGTGTGCTTGTGTTCTATGTGCATGTCTAGTGTGTGTGTGTGCTTGTGTACTATGTGCATGTCTAGTGTGTGTGTGTGTGCTTGTGTTCTATGTGCACGTCTAGTGTGTGTGTGTGTGTGCTTGTGTTCTATGTGCATGTCTAGTGTCTGTGTGTGTGTGTGTGTGCTTGTGTTCTATGTGCATGTCTAGTGTGTGTGTGTGTGTGTGCTTGTGTTCTATGTGCATGTCTAGTATGTGTGTGTGTGTGCTTGTGTTCTATGTGCATGTCTAGTGTGTGTGTGCTTGTGTTCTATGTGCATGTCTAGTGTGTGTGTGTGTGCTTGTGTTCTATGTGCATGTCTAGTGTGTGTGTGTGCTTGTGTACTATGTGCATGTCTAGTGTGTGTGTGTGTGCTTGTGTTCTATGTGCATGTCTAGTGTGTGTGTGTGTGTGTGCTTGTGTACTATGTGCATGTCTAGTGTGTGTGTGTGTGCTTGTGTACTATGTGCATGTCTAGTGTGTGTGTGTGTGTGCTTGTGTACTATGTGCATGTCTAGTGTGTGTGTGTGTGTGCTTGTGTACTATGTGCATGTCTAGTGTGTGTGTGTGTGTGTTTGTGTACTATGTGCATGTCTAGTGTGTGTGTGTGTGCTTGTGTTCTATGTGCATGTCTAGTGTGTGTTTGTGTACTATGTGCATGTCTAGTGTGTGTGTGTGTGCTTGTGTTCTATGTGCATGTCTAGTGTGTGTGTGTGTGTTTGTGTACTATGTGCATGTCTAGTGTGTGTGTGTGTGCTTGTGTTCTATGTGCATGTCTAGTGTGTGTGTGTGTGTTTGTGTACTATGTGCATGTCTAGTGTGTGTGTGTGTGCTTGTGTTCTATGTGCATGTCTAGTGTGTGTGTGTGTGCTTGTGTACTATGTGCATGTCTAGTGTGTGTGTGTGTGCTTGTGTTCTATGTGCATGTCTAGTGTGTGTGTGTGTGTGCTTGTGTACTATGTGCATGTCTAGTGTGTGTGTGTGTGTGCTTGTGTTCTATGTGCATGTCTAGTGTGTGTGTGTGCTTGTGTTCTATGTGCATGTCTAGTGTGTGTACAGTGTGTGTGTTATGTACTGAAGTTTTTCTGTATTTCTCTTATGTAAAATGAATGTCTCATATTGAATATGATGTTTTTTCTCTTTATCAGCAAGGAATTATTCTATATTTAAAACACAAAAATGAATGATACAACTTGTCATTAGGTCACAGAAACACTACAATACTGGCTGGTAAAAATGTACATTTATCTTGGCTGGGAAAAAGTTAGTTTTCAAACTATCACTGTTACAGAACAGCTTCATGACAGCTTCTCAGCTCCCCACACTACACAGTCAGTAAAGCTGCAGCACAATAAAGACCAATATCTGGCACTGCAGCTCCCAGGACCTCTACATTTGCTTTTGATCATGTCTTTATGAATTG
Source organism: Bombina bombina (assembly GCF_027579735.1). Taxonomy (NCBI): domain Eukaryota; kingdom Metazoa; phylum Chordata; class Amphibia; order Anura; family Bombinatoridae; genus Bombina; species Bombina bombina. The sequence continues at coordinate 218,203,218 of NC_069505.1, forward strand.
TTTAATATTTAGTTTTCTCCTTAATTCTGAGCTATATCCTTCTAAGACAGCCATATGACCCATTATAATTACCCTTAGCTGCATCCATAAAGTGCCCAGAAACATCCATAGACAAACCAGACACTGACTGCTTAGAAATGCTCCAGTGGTCTCACACACTATCTGCCCTGTGGCCTCACTCACTATATGCCCAATACCCCACCTCTTCTGATACTGCCCCCCCACAAAACAATGCCCCCCTCAAACTCCTGTGCCCCTAATACCTAGCTACAAATGTTGAGAGGCATGGGAAAGGGGTAGTTGTGAGTCTGTATACTTCTTGAAAATAGATCTCTTAATTTGTCTGTTTATGAACAAAAGAATACATTTTAAGGTCCCTTGTTATTTGGAATAGTGTGAGTTTGTGTATTATTATTAAAAAAAAAATAATGAAGATAGCTGGTGCGGTATATCCTTATATTAAAAACGTCAACTTTATTTAATCCATAAAAAAAATCTCCAATGTGCAAAAAAAGTCAGACAAACTGGGTCTTACACGTTTCGGCATGAGCCTTATCATAGACCTCAAGGCAGAAGAGAAAAATAGTAACAATTTCCAATTCACTTGATCCCTGTCAGTATTGGTCATTGTGAATACACAGAGTGATTAGATAAGGAGACTTTAATGAAAAGAGGCTTCAATCAGCAAATACATCTCTTTCATGTACAAAAATAAACCAAAAGGTTCAGATTCTCATGTATTTTGTACTCTGCAGCCATGCACAAAGCAGCGTAAGCATGTCTCCCGCAATATTAGAAGCAGCAGTCATTAGATCACTGCTTCTTATACTCTTCGCCACTTCTGAGGTGGTGAAGAGGAATTACAGAGAGCTCTCTCTCATTGATTGACAGTCCCTTTTGTTGCGCGATTGGTGGCGCAAGTGAATTGGCGGGCATTACACACTCAGCGAACAGATCCACTGCCAAATGTGCGAAGGTGTGCGGACAGCTTTTCAAGTTGAGAAGCTGTCTGCACGACTTTTAATATATAATGGGGCCCATTAAGGGGAAATCAATTTTACAGTACATTGTCCCTTTAACTCTGTAAATTGTGGGTTTTGTAATACTGAGAACTGGAAATGCCCAAGCCTAACCTTGCCACATATATCCCTATCTAGCCTCATCGGGGGGGGGGGGGGGATTACATAAGTAACTAATGGCTAACCTTGGCTGCGTTAGTCCCAAATCCAGATTGGCTTCTACAAATTAGACCAGTGGTGAAGGTGGTTTGCCTATTAAAAAAGTAGCAGCTGCCTTAATTTGTTTTGAAAATGTTTACAATTGGCTGATGTGGTATTCTGTAGCATGTCAACACAAACATTTTGTCATTAGAGAATATTTTGTTTTCCATTAAAGTTGTAAAAATAGATGTAATCAAAATAGTCAATTTAAGAACAGTCCTAGGGGGATATTTATCAAGCTGTCAACCTGAAATATGCTGGAATTCCGCAGCGTAATTGTAGCGAGCTTGATTCGACTTAGTTATCAAAGCCTTCAGACCGGCAAAATTTGAAATCTGTGATGTAACATACGATCCGCCGGTCTCAATCCGACGCAGATTGATGCTTACGTCATTACAGATGTTCCAAATACACATTCGGCACTATTTGACACTTTTTTTAAAGTTATCAAATAGTTAACCAGTACACTCGCGGCTATTCCGGCCCAGCGTACCTGGTTTTCAATCCGCCACCCTGGAGGCTGCGGATGCCATAGGAATCAACGGGAGTCTGAAAGCAGCGAAAACTTATGTTCGATGCTGCCAGATATCCCATTAATTTATATGGTAGAAAACCAGTTACATTTACATCTAACACCCTAACATAAGCCCCGAGTCTAAACACCCCTAATCTGCTGCCCCGACATCGCCGCCACTTACAAAAAAAAAATATTAACCCCTATTCCGCCGCTCCCGGACCCCACCGCAACTAAATAAATGTATTAACCCCTATTCTGCCGCTCACGGACCCCACCGCAACTAAATAAAAGTATTAACCCCCTGGCCTCCCACATCACTACCACTAACTAAACCTATTAACCCCTAAACCGCCAGCCCCCCACATCGCAATAAACTAAATTAAGCTATTAACCCCTTAACCTAACAAAAAAGTTACAAAAAATAAAAAACACTAATTTACAAAAAATAAAAAACCACAGTATCAAAAATAAAAAATAATTAGACCTAATCTAATAGCCCTATCAAAATAAAAAAGCCCCCCCAAAATAAAAAAAAACCCTAGTCTACAATAAACTACCAATGGCCGTTAAAAGGGCCTTTTGCGGGGCATTGCCCAACAGAAATCAATTCTTTTACCTGTAAAAAAAAAATACAAACACCCCCCAACAGTAAAACCCACCACCCACACAACCAACCCCCCCAAATAAAAACCCTATCTAAAAAACCTAAGCGCCCCATTGCCTTGAAAAGGGCATTTGTATGGGCATTGCCCTTAAAAGGGCATTTAGCTCTTTTACTGCCCAGACCCTACTCTAAAAATAAAACCTACCCAAAAAAAAACCTTAAATAAACCTAACACTAACCCCGACAATCCACTTTTTTTTTAGTTCCGCTTGAAGGATCCATCCAGCGGCCTCTTCCATCTTCATCCAGCCGGCGAAGTCTTCATCCATGTGGCCTCTTCTATCTTCATCCATCCGGCGAGGAGCAGGTCCATCCTGAAGACATCTGGCACGGAGCAGGTCCATCCTGAAGACATCCGACAAGGAGTTCCTCTTCAATACGGTCTCCGCCGTAAACTGGATCTTGAATGCAAGTGACGTCATCCAAGATGGCGTCACTTGCATTCCTATTGGCTGAAAGGTTCAATCAGCCAATAGGATTAGAGCCGCTAAAATCCTATTGGCTGATTGGAACAGCTCTCATCCTATTGGCTGTTCCAATCAGCCAATAGGATGAGAGCTCAATCCTATTGGCTGTTTGGAACAGCCAATAGGATGACAGCTGCTCAAATCCTATTGGCTGATTGGAACAGCCAATAGGATATTAGCGGCTCTAATCCTATTGGCTGATTGGAACCTTTCAGCCAATAGGAATGCAAGGGATTCCATCTTGGATGACATCACTTGCATTAAAGATCCAGTTTACGGCGGAGACCGTATTGAAGAGGAGTTCCTTGTCGGATGTCTTTAGGATGTACCCGCTCTGCGCCGAATGTCTTAAGGATGGACCCGCTCCTCGCCGGATGGATGAAGATGGAAGAGGCTGCCCGGATGAAGACTTCTTGCCGGCTGGATGGATCCTTCAAGCGGAACTTCAAAAACTGTAAGTGGATCGTCCGGGGTTAGTGTTAGGTTTATTTTAGGGTTTTTTGGCTGGGTTTTATTTTTAGAGTAGGGTCTGGGCAGTAAAAGAGCTAAATGCCATTTTAAGGGCAATGCCCATACAAATGCCGTTTTCAGGGCAATGGGGAGCTTAGGTTTTTTTAGATAGGGTTTTTATTTGGGGGGTTGGTTGTGTGGTTGGTGGGTTTTACTGTTTGGGGTGTTTGTATTTTTTTTTACATTTAAAAGAGCTGATTTCTTTGGGGCAATTCCCCCCAAAAAGTCCTTTTAAGGGTCATTGGTAGTTTATTGTAGGCTAGGTTTTTTTTTATTTTGATGGGCTTTTTTATTTTGATAGGGCTATTAGATTAGGTGTAATTCTTTTTTATTTTTGATACTGTGGTTTTTTTATTTTTTGTAACTTAGTGTTTATTTTTTCTGTAATTTAGTAATTTTTAATTGTAGATTTAAATAATTTGAGTACGGTTAGGTTTTTAAATATGTAATATAGTTAATTTAATTGGTAGTTTAATGTATTTGTATAATAGTTAGGGTAGGTTAATTAATAGTTTAATATAGTTTAATTTAATTTTAGTATAATAGTTAGGGTAGGTTAATTAATAGTTTTAATATAGTTTAATTTAATTGTAGGATAATAGTTAGGGTAGGTTAATTAATAGTTTAATATAGTTTAATTTAATTGTAGGATAATAGTTAGGGTAGGTTAATTAATAGTTTAATATAGTTTAATTTAATTGTATGATAATAGTTAGGGTAGGTTAATTAATAGTTTAAGATAGTTTATTTTCATTATAAAGGTAAGTTTAAATTTATTATAAGATAGGGATGTTGCAAAATTTACCTAACGTTAGCTGGTTGTTAGTTTAAGGGGTTAATAGCTTAATTTAGTTTATGGTGATGTGGGGGGCTGGCGGTTTAGGGGTTAATAGGTTTAGTAAGTGGTAGTGATGTGGGAGGACAGGGGTTTAGGGGTTAATACATTTATTTAGTTGCGATGGGGTCTGGGAGTGGCAGGATTGGGGTTAATACTTTTATTTAGTTGCGGTGGGGTCCGGGAGCAGCGGGATAGGGGTTAATACTTTTATTAAAGGGACATAATACTCATATGCTAAATCACTTGAAGCTCTGTAAAAGCTGACAGGAAAATATCACCTGAGCATCTCTATATAAAAAAGGAAGATATTTTACCTCACAATCTCCTCAGCTCAGCAGAGTAAGTTCTGTGTAAAAAGTTATACTTCACCTGCTCCCAGCTGCAGGTAAAAATAAAAAAAAAAAATGAAGAAATGAACAGCAGCCAATCAGCATCAGCAGTGCTGAGGTCATGAACTCTTACTGTGATATCATGAGATTTTACTTAACTCTCATGAGATCTCATAGTAAGCTTCCTTTACCTGATTGGTGAAATAATATGAGAGTTCACAAGGCTCATCCTTTCAGCTGTCCCAGGACAGACACACTAAAATGCTGCTTAGAAATCCTTTACAATGGGAGGTGGCTACTGAGGAACTTTTGAGGTAAAATATCTTTCTTTTTTACATGGAGATGTTCAGGAGATATTTTCTAGTCAGCTTTTTACAGCTATGCTGCATCACTTTCAAGTGTTTAAACATTTGGGTAATATGGCCCTTTAAGTTGTGGCGGGTTCCGGGAGCAGCGGGATAGGGGTTTAACATTTTAGTATAGTGACAGTGTTTAGTGACAGGGTATAAATAAAGTTGGTGAACGCCAAATAGCAGCGAGATCGATGACTGCTAATTAACAACAGTCCACTGCTCATCGCCCCGTACTTGGTGCTGGGATTTTTGCTGTTTTTTTTTATAAATATGGAGATCATATTCAGGTCCATGGCGATGTTGGGCGAGCGTATTGGTGCCGTTGAATGCAAGAAAGTTGACGGCTTAGATAGATAGGCCTCCTATACTCAAGATGTTTGTGTAAAGTTCAAAAGTGGACGGTGTTAACCTCTTAAATGCACTAATAATACCATGCCATGCATTTAAATGTTCCAGAATGCCCTCTTAAAACCAATCATTTGAAAGACAAGATGGGCTTTAATCGTCAATCTTCTTTAAAAAAAGAAAAAAGGAAAAAAAGCTATTGTAAAGTTTTCTTGCCGGATTAACAGACCATCCCTCATTTCATTTTCTGTTCATTTTAAAGGGAATTCTTTTAAACCATTCCAAGAACAACAGGTTAAAATTAAAACACAAGAAAGCTTCACCCATGTTCAAATCATATCAGAGTCTCAATAAATTCCAGAGTAAATTTCTAGTTTTTACACTACAAAAACAACAGGTTAAAATTCCAAGAACAACAGGTTAAAATTAAAACACAAGAAAGCTTCACCCATGTTCAAATCATATCAGAGTCTCAATAAATTCCAGAGTAAATTTCTAGTTTTTACAATACAAAAAATATTTAGTACAAATTGCTTAATGTGCTCGAATTTGACAAGAAGCGCCAATTAGACCATTTCAGCAGGACATCAATGTTTTGGGGCAGAATTATCATTGTGCGAGCGGACATGATCCGATATTGTGGATCATGTCCGCTGCACATCGATAAATGCCGACAGCATACGCTCTCAGCATTTATCATTGCACCAGCAGCTCTTGTGAACTGCTGGTGCAATGCCGCCCCCTGCAGATTTGTGGCCAATTGGCTGCTAGCAGGGGGTGTCAATCAACCCGATCATATTCGATTGGGTTGATTTCTGACGGTGTCTGTCCACGGCCTCAGAGCAGGCGAACAGGTTATGGAGCAGCAGGTTTTTAGACCGTTGCTTCATAACTTGTGTTTCCGGCGAGCCTGAAGGCTCGGCTCGCCAGAAACACAGGGCATCAAGCTCCATACGGAGCTTGATAATTTGATAAATATGCCCCATAATGTTCTCTGATTTATAAGCAACAATTTTCATTGCACACTTAAAACATTAGATCTAAAAGTCACACTCTTTCTATATCACCAAAAGAGAGCAGCATCTAACTCCTTTGCAAAAAATAAAAGCAATACAAAATGTTTCAAACATATGAATAAGCTCACACTGAGGCTGATTAAAACCCGCTTCAAACATATTAACCTCAAAATAGCTGTGATTTATTGTATCTCCCTAAGGATTTTATGCTCAAGAGCATGCATACAGATTGTACAATTTAAATGGAAAAGTTTATTGCCATAGCAACTATTAGAATCTCATTAAATATATTTTTGGAAAGATTTTGGGGGAAAATCATTGGTTATGAATGTATATCTTCAATAATGAACTTCAGATCTTGCTTAAATAGCTTAAAAATAGTTTTTATTAAGGTTTGCATTTTAAAAAGAACTTACAAAATATTCAGAAAAAAACATAAAAGGAAAACAAACTGTATTGCAGAGAAATAAATGTACCCAGAAGAAATAATTTGTTTTTACAGTTCATGATTTTTACTCACATTAGAAATGACTAGAGGCTGATGCTCAATAACTAAAATATATAAAACATGTTAATTCCACACAAATATGCAGGAAGTATATACAATTTTTGAATTAATATTGACTTAAAGGGACAGTACTAAGGATGGGAAAATCTGATGAAAGTGCAATTCGTCCTATGGCTATTTGTTTTAGACAGTCGATTGTTAATAAGAAGAAAAATCCATTAAAATTCGGTAATCGAATATCATTTCCGTTTTTTTAATGTTACTTTTATTTTTGAATGTTTACAATTAGATTGAATATCCCATTTCAAATTTCAAATGTAACATTCGATTTAACAAACACTATTCAGAAGTTCAATAGTTTGTGTGGTAGGGATTTTGTGATACATACAGGTGAAACTCGAGAAATTAGAATAGCGTGCAAAAGTTAATTTATTTCACTAATGCAACTTAAAAGGTGAAACTAATATATGAGATAGACTCATTACATGCAAAGCAAGATAGTTCAAGCCGTGATTTGTCATAACTGTGATGATTATGGCTTACAGCTCATGAAAACCCCAAATCCACAATCTCAGAAAATTAGAATATTACATGCAATCAATAAAACAAGGATTGTACATAGAACAATATCGGACCTCTGAAAAGTATAAGCATGCATACTGTATGTACTCAGTACTTGGTTTGGGCCCCTTTTGCAGCAATTACTGCCTCAATGCAGCGTGGCATGGAAGCTATCAGCCTGTGGCACTGCTGAGGTGTTATGGAAGACCAGGATGCTTCAATAGCGGCCTTCAGCTCTTCTGCATTGTTCGGTCTCATGTCTCATCTTTCCCTTAGCAATGCCCCATAGATTCTCTATGGGGTTCAGGTCAGGCGAGTTTGCTGGCCAATCAAGCACAGTAATCCCACAGTCATTGAACCAGGTTTTGGTGCTTTTGGCAGTGTGTACAGGTGCCAAGTCCTGCTGGAAAATGAAGTCAGCATCCCCATAGAGCTCGTCTGTGGAAGGAAGCATGAAGTGCTCTAAAATCTCCTGGTAGACGGCTGCGTTGACCCTGGACTTAATGAAGCACAGTGGACAAACACCAGCAGATGACATGGCTCCCCAAATCAACACAGACTGTGGAAACTTCACATTGGACTTCAAGCATCTTGCAGTGTGTGCCTCTCCATTCTTCCTCCATACTCTGGGTCCTTGGTTTCCAAATGAGATGCAAAATTTGCTCTCATCAGAAAACAGGACTTTTGACCACTGATCAACAGACCTGGTCTGTTTTTCTTTAGCCCAGGTAAGATGCTTCTGATGTTGTTTTTTGTTCAGGAGTGGCTTGACAAGAGGAATACGACATTTGAAGCCCATGTCCAGGATCCGTCTGTGTGTGGTGGTTCTTGATGCACTCACTCCAGCCTCAGTTCACTCCTTGTGAAAGTCCCCAACACTTTTGAATGGCCTTTTCCTGACAATCCTCTCCAGGCTTCGGTCATCCCTGCTGCTTGTCCACCTTTTTCTGCCACACTTTTCCCTTCCACATAACTTTCTATTAATGTTCTTTGATACAGCACTTTGGGAACATCCAAATTATTTTGCAATTACCTTTTGAGGCTTTCCTTCCTTATGGAGGGTGTTAATGATGGTTTTCTGCACAACTGTCAGGTCAGCAGTCTTTCCCATGATTGTGATTCCTACTGAACCAGACTGAGAGGCAATTTAAAGGCTCAGGAACCCTTTGCAGGTGTTATGGCTTAATTAGCTGATTAGAGTGGGACACTTTGAGCCTAGAATATTGCACCTTTTCACAATATTCTAATTTTCTGAGATTGTGGATTTGGGGTTTTCATGAGATGTAATCCATAATCATCACAATTATGACAAATCACGGAATGTGATGAGAAAAATAGGTGTATGTGTTGAAAGATAATGCGGGGGTTACCAGGGATGGGATGTGACTGAATTGAAAATCCCAAATTCTAGTGCATCAGAGTAGAATGTATCTGAAGATGAGAGCAATAAGGATAAGTAAGTTGGACATCAAAAAGTTCATGGACATGGAAGACCAAGAGTTTCCTAGTACACAATTTAAAGGATCACACATCTAGATTTCCATACTCCAGCACTCTGCACACATCTCAGATTTCCTTCCTCCTGGAATTTGCAAACATCTCAGATTTCCTTCCTCTTAAGGAATCTGCATACATCTCAGATTTCCTTCCATCTGCACACATCTAAGTTTCCTTCTTTCTGGAATCTGCACACATCTCATGTTTCCTTCCTCCTTTAATCTGCACACATCTAAATGGTCTTCTTCCTGGAATCTGAACACATCTCAGATTTCCTTAATCTTGGAATCTGCACAAATCTCAGATTTCCTTCCTCCTGGAATCTGCACACATCACAGATTTCCATCCTCTTGGAATCTGCACATTTCTATAGATTTCCTTTCTCCTGGAATCTGCAAACATCACAGATTTCCGTCCTCTTGGAATCTGCACACAGCTATAGATTTCATTCCTCCTGGAATCTGCACACATCTACCTTTCCATCTTCCTGGAATCTGCACACATCTCAGATTTTTTTCCTCCTGGAATCTGTACACATCTCAGATTTCCTTCCACTTGGAATCGGCACACAACACACTTTACTTCTTCCTGGCATCCGCACACATTTCAGATTTCCTTCCCCCTGGAATCTGCACACATCTAACTTCCCTTCTTCCTAGAATCTGCACACATCTCAGATTTCTTTCCTCTTGGAATCTGCACACATCTCAGATTTCCTTCCTCTTGGAATCTGCACACATCTCAGATTTCCTTCCTCTTGGAATCCGCACATATCTCAGATTTCCTTCCACTTGGAATCTGCACATATCAAAGTTTCCTTCCTCCTGGAATCTGCACACATCTTAGATTTCCTTCCTCTTAAGGAATCTGTGCACATCTCAGATGCCTTTCCTCTTGGAATCTGCACACATCTCAGATTTCCTTCCTCTTGGAATCTGCACACACCTTAGATTTCCTTCCTCTTGGAATCCACACATATCTCAGATTTCCTTCCACTTGGAATCTGCACATATCAAAGTTTCCTTCCTCCTGGAATCTACACACATCTTAGATTTCCTTCCTCTTAAGGAATCTGTGCACATCTCAGATTCCTTTCCTCTCGTTACCTGTACACATCACAGATTTCCGTCCTCTTGGAATCTGCACACATCTCAGATTTCTTTCCTCCTGGAATCTACAAACATTAAAAATGTCTTCACCTCTGGAACCTGCACACATTCTAAACCTCATTCTGTACTTTTTGTACTAGAATAGAATATGGCTGCTGTTTCTAGATAAGAGCACTGCACACTTTATTACATAATTAATAATTACATAATTGTAAATAAAAGGAAAATTAACTTTATTTTTTAAAAATAAAGGCCAGCATTGAAGTATTATACGCAGTCTATTTAATGGTAGCGCAATATTGCACCTAAAGGGGGGGGGGACAAAACTGTACTGGTCTTATTGAAGTTAGAATATATATTGCTCTCAGAGCTGGAAGATGTATTGCTTTGTATTAGTGCAAATTGGATTCTGTTTTTCTTTACCCTGGGAAATAAGGCAACCGCACGCAGGTGACACTAGAGCGTGTTGAAAGTAAGTTATTTGGAATTATCACCTGTTCAATAATAAGCATGGACACATCTGACTGGAGCTGGGAATCTAAAATATTTTTTATGGTTCTTTGTTCATTAGTTTAACATTATCATCTGTAGCTGCCAGTTTTTCATTTTGAGGAAGATTACAGTTAATGTCAAATGTGTGAGCAGCATGGCTCGCTAGACTTTGAACTCTAGAGATCAATTGCCTTCTCTCTCTCACTCACTATTTTTCGCCTATACACTTATAAGCATGTTGTAGCAGGTAAAGTCATTGTGAACTCGTGAGTCGAAGATGAAAAGAATTATGCAGTACACAGACTGATGCAACAGTGATTTAAGAAATACAGTTTATCACTTTCACTGGACAAATTGTCTGCAGGTTTGATTAACATTTCAGCCAGAAGTCAATATAGTGACCTTACTCTACCTTTCTCAAAGATGAAGACAGCCTGCGATTGTTGAGTGATTTAACTGGGGAAAGGAACAAAGACTAAAGAGAAATTCATTCTGATCTAAGGATAGGAGCTAACACGCAGATCAAAAGGATGAACACAAAATCAAATTAAGATTCTCAAACATTCTGTACTGAAGATAAAATATATAATAGTTTCAGAAAGAAATTTCAACTGACAGATTAGGCTTGGATTTATCTAGTCCATGTTAGAAGAATAAAATAAAATAAGAAAATACACACATATATATATACACACACCTTATATGGGCTAGATTACAAGTGGCACGCTATTCGGCACTCCCAATTGAATGTAAACTTTGAGAGAAGTAAGCTTTTTGTGTGCGTCGGGTAGCCTGCATTGTACAAGTTGAAAATAAAAAATGTGCGCGCAAGCAAAACCCGAAACACGCTAACTTCAGAACCTAACACTTATCATTTGCGCGATAACACGAGAGAAGTTATTACTATTTCACATTCCAATATTCATACAGGAATATGTTATTTTTTTTGTAAACACATATTTCTCTCTCTATATATATATTTAAATGCCTGTACATATGTACATATATATCTATTCCTATATATCAGATATATATAGAAGAACATAGGAATGTAAATTATGCATAACACGCTTAACGCTTTAGGTCTAACGTGGTGTCGGCCTAGCACGCATGAAGAATTAGCAATATTAAAGCACGTTCTTGAAATATGAAATATTAAAGAAATATTATTACAAATTATTATAGATACTGTAATATAATACACAGTATATATATATATATTTTTCTTTTTTACACTATCTATAATAATTTGTAATAATTACCTACCCTTTATGCAAGCTTTTCAGTCACGCTTACCCGACGAGTGTAAAATGCAATTGTGCTCTCGGGTTTACTTTCAACTTGTAATAAGATTCATCATGCTCAAAAAGCTGATATTGCTCTTGTGCAACAGTTAGCGCGCCACTTGTAATCTAGCTTTATATATTTTATGACCTTGACTCAAGGTTAGCAAACCATGCCTCGCGATAACAGTCAGCATTGGTTTTCTGTATTCAAAAATTATTTTTTGAACGTTTAGATCCCAGATTTGTACTGTAAAATGCTGGTATATTTATTTGTACTAGAGAAAGTCATATTAAATTAATAGAGTCAGCAACTTCAAAGGCACATTTCTATTAAAGAACACTTAAAATAGTATTTATGCATTTATTATGCTTATTTAAGTTCTATTTTTATGCTCGTTAGTTTTTTATTTTTAGTTTTATGCTTGTTCATACATTTTTTCAACACTCCTGGGCTTCATCAAACAATAGAGTTGATTACAGACAACTTACCAAGAGATTCAAAGTAATTTTTTCCCATTAAATCACACTGAGATTACAGAAGCTCTTTTTCCGCATTAGTTATATAACTGAATTTCTGTAGCTTCACATAACTGCTGTGCAGGTCTTGGAAGATGTAAGGTTTCTACAATTTAAAGGGATTTGTCAATACAATAATAACATTTGTACCAGCACTTCATTTAAACAAATGATTCATGGTAACTGCATGATTACCTACTCTACAGCAATTAACCTTTGATATTCCCATAGAGATATATAAGGCTTTATTTGGAATATTTTAAAGGGACATACTTTATAAGCATATAGCTATGTGTTTAACCCCTAAAATGTGTACTTCTTTAAAAAAAATATTTTTGTTTTAATTAAAATTGTTATTAAATATTTTTAATTTTTTTACATCTTACACAGCAAAACAAGAAAAAAAGAACACTAAGATATTACAGTAGAGGGAGAACTGTCTGAGACAAAGACATTGGGGCCAACTCTTCCTGTTTCCGTGCGAGCCTTCAGGATCCGCCGCCTCTGAGCGGCGTACAGCAATCAACCCAGTCTCATACATTCGGGTTGATTGACACCCCCCTGCTGGGCCGCAAATCTGCAGGGGGCAGGCATTGCACAAGCAGTTCAGCAGAACTGCTTGTGCAATGTTAAATGCCGACAGTGTATGCTGTCCGTATTCAGCAATGTCTGGCGGAGATGATACGCTGAGCGTTTCATGTCCGCCAGACTTTGATAATTCGGCTCCATTGCATAGTTTAAACTACAAATATACTTTTTTTTTCTTCAGATAAAATGTGCCTTTCTTAAAAGGACAGTAATATAGCATGCAAGTTTCCAATTTACTTCTATTATCAAATTTGGTTTGTTCTCTTGTTATCCTTTTAAGAGTAAACCTAGGTAGGTGTATAGGACCTCAGGAGTGTGCATATATCTTTGCAACTTTGTATAACATCACTACAAACAGTGTTGCAAACATTGCTGTCATAGGCCTCTAGTTATGAAAGTCTGGCCGGCCTGATCCGTCAGTGCGGATCAGGTCTGCCAGACTTCGCTGAATATGGCGAGCAATACGCTCGCCGTATTCATCATTGCACCAGCAGTTCACAAGAGCTGCTGGTGCAACGCTGCCCCCTGCAGACTCACGGCCAATAGGCCGCCAGCAGGGGGGTGTCAATCAACCCGATCGTACTCGATCGGGTTGTATTGTTGCGATGTCTGTTTGCCTGCTCAGAGCAGGCGGACAGGTTATGGAGCAGCGGTCTTTGTGACCGCTGCTTCATAACTGCTGTTTCTGGCGAGTCTGAAGACTCGCCAGAAACACGGGGCATCAAGCTCCATATGGAGCTTGATACATATGCCCCTTAGAGGCTAAATCTACGAGCACGCCCCTGAGTTCCTTTGATGTTTAGTTTTCAACAAAGGATACAAAGAGAACAAAGCAAATTTTATAATAGAAGTAAATAGCAAAACTGTTTAAAACTTTATGCTCTATCTAGACCATGAAAGTTTAATTTTGACCTTATATTCACTTTCAGGCCCATTTATCAAGCTCCGTACGGAGCTTGAAGGGCCGTGTTTCTGGCGAGTCTTCAGACTCGCCAGAAACACAACTTTTGAAGCAGCGGTCTAAAGACCGCTGCTTCAAAACCCTGTCCGCCTGCTCTGAGCAGGCGGACAGGAATCGCCGGAAATCAACCCGATCGCATACGATCGGGTTGATTGACAGCTCCCTGCTGGCGGCCGATTGGCCGCGAGTCAGCAGGGGGCGGCGTTGCACCAGCAGCTCTTGTGAGCTGCTGGTGCAATGTTAAATGCGGAGAGTGTATTGCTCTCCGCATTTAGCGAGGTCTTGCGGACCTGATCCGCAGTGTCGGATCAGGTCCGCAAGCCCTTTGATAAATGGGCCCCTTTAAGTCTACTTATATTGCCATAAGAATACTCACAAGATGAAGTGGGGCAGCTCTATATGCTGTTTAACTTAAAGTCCACCATATAAACTATAAGGAAACTAAAATATATATATACAAACAACAATACTTAAAGAGACATGAAACCCAAATTTTTATATATATATGCATATACACAAACACACACACACACATACCGTATGTATTGTGCTGTTATGCCATGCCTCCTGCAAACTATACGTGACATATTGACATTCATTCACAAACAATCCCAATATTTTTTTAAAAGTTTTTTTTTTTTTTGAAAGAGGGACACCCCTGCACTGGGAGTAAAAAAACAAGAAAAGTTTAAAAAATATGTCACACTGTTGTCAGTCTGCCGTGGCACACCTGAGGATCTCTCACGGCACACTAGTGTGCCACGGCACACTGGTTGAAAAACACTGCTCTATCTGATTCATGAAAGAAAAAATTTGTGTTTAGTGTCCCTTTAATATCAATGTCTAACATTTGTTTTTGCTTGCAGAAAAATGCTACTCTTTTTCTTTACAATTGTCAGTTTAAATTTTGCCACTTGAGTAGCACCCTTCTTTTTCTTAATGTCAGATTTCTGTTTACTAACATTTTTACTAGATTTTTTCACAACAGCAGATGCAGATACACCACAAAGTGGTTGCTTAACATCAGCTACTAAATAAGTAGACACAGTAGACTCTAAAAGCTGCATGTCCACTACTTTAGACACAATGTTGATCTTCTCATCTAAAGCATCACAAACAAGTGTGATCAAGTGGTACACATACATCCATGAAAACCTCAAAATCTTCTATGTATTTACATTGTGCAGCCACTTTATTAGGTACAGCCCTACTGTGCACACAAATGGTTTGTTCCACTAAGTTGCACATCACATGGCCACAGTTTTGGTATAAATACAGAAGAACAACCTTCCTACTATTAGTTAAGCATAACAACTGCAGCGAGAATGGGGTCAAGCAGTGATCTAATGGACTTCGAACATGGCATGACATGCTGGATGAAGTGTATCTGAAACTGCAGTACTCCTGAACTTTTCACATATCAGAGTTTCAAGGGCATATCGAGAATGGTGCAATGAAGAAAAAACACCAGGTCAGTGGCAGTCCTGTGGATGAAAAATGTTTGTGGATGAGAGAGGTCAGAGGAGGATGGCTAGACAAACAGACAGGCCATGATTTTGTGAATCACATAAGAATTCAACCTTGGTGCAGAGAAAAACACATTGCAATGCACCACTAGGTACACCTAGGGCTACAATGTCCAGTGCCATTGTTATCAGAGAAAAACAAGAGAGCACACCTTCTGTGGGCACAACAACACCATTGAAGACTGGAAGAAGGTAACTTGGTCTGACGAGTCTGAGTTCCTAGCGCATGATGTTGATGGCAGGCACTAAATTTGGCAAAAACAGCATGAATCCATGGACCCATCATGTTTGATAAAAACTGTACTAGGTGGTGGGGGCGGTGTTATGGTGTGGGGAATGTTTTCCTGGCGCAAGTTGGGTCCATTGATACACCTAGATTCACATCTGAATGCCACAGCCTATGGCCTAGATTTGGAGTTCGGTGGTAAAAGGGTTGTTAACGCTCCGCAGGCTTTTTTCTGGCCGCACCATAAATTTAACTCTGGTATCGAGAGTTAAAACAAATGCTGCGTTAGGCTCCAAAAAAGGAGCGTAGGGCATTTTTACCGCAAATGCAACTCTCGATACCAGAGTTGCTTACGGACGCGGCCGGCATCAAAAACGTGCTCGTGCACGATTCTCCCATAGGAAACAATGGGACTGTTTGAGCTGAAAAAAAACCTAACACCTGCAAAAAAGCAGCGTTCAGCTCCTAACGCAGCCCCATTGTTTCCTATGGGAAAACACTTCCTACGTCTGCACCTAACACTCTAACATGTACCCCGAGTCTAAACACCCCTAACCTTACACTTATTAACCCCTAATCTTCCGCTCCCGCTATCGCTGACCCCTGCATTACACTTTTAACCCCTAATCTGCCGCTCCGTAAACCGCCGCAACCTACGTTATCCCTATGTACCCCTAATCTGCTGCCCTAACATCGCCGACCCCTATGTTATATTTATTAACCCCTAATCTGCCCCCCACAACGTCGCCGACACCTACCTACACTTATTAACCCCTAATCTGCCGAGCGGACCTGAGCGCTACTATAATAAAGTTATTAACCCCTAATCCGTCTCACTAACCCTATCATAAATAGTATTAACCCCTAATCTGCCCTCCCTAACATCGCCGACACCTAACTTCAATTATTAACCCCTAATCTTCCGATCGGAGCTCACCGCTATTCTAATAAATGTATTAACCCCTAAACCTAAGTCTAACCCTAACACTAACACCCCCCTAACTTAAATATAATTTACATCTAACGAAATAAATTAACTCTTATTAAATAAATGATTCCTATTTAAAGCTAAATACTTACCTGTAAAATAAATCCTAATATAGCTACAATATAAATTATAATTATATTATAGCTATTTTAGGATTAATATTTATTTTACAGGCAACTTTGCAATTATTTTAACCAGGTACAATAGCTATTAAATAGTTAAGAACTATTTAATAGTTACCTAGTTAAAATAATTACAAAATTACCTGTAAAATAAATCCTAACCTAAGATATAATTAAACCTAACACTACCCTATCAATAAAATAATTAAATAAACTACCTACAATTACCTACAATTAACCTAACACTACACTATCAATAAATTAAATAAACACAATTGCTACAAATAAATACAATTAAATAAACTAGCTAAAGTACAAAAAATAAAAAAGAACTAAGTTACAGAAAATAAAAAAATATTTACAAACATAAGAAAAATATTACAACAATTTTAAACTAATTACACCTACTCTAAGCCCCCTAATAAAATAACAAAGCCCCCCAAAATAAAAAATTCCCTACCCTATTCTAAATTAAAAAAGTTACAAGCTCTTTTACCTTACCAGCCCTGAACAGGGCCCTTTGCGGGGCATGCCCCAAGAAGTTCAGCTCTTTTGCCTGTAAAAGAAAACATACAATACCCCCCCCCCAACATTACAACCCACCACCCACATACCCCTAATCTAACCCAAACCCCCCTTAAATAAACCTAACACTAAGCCCCTGAAGATCTTCCTACCTTGTCTTCACCATACCAGGTTCACCGATCCGTCCTGGCTCCGATATCTTCATCCAACCCAAGCGGGGGCTAGACATCCACTGAAGAAGTCCAGAAGAGGGTCCAAAGTCTTCCTCCTATCCGGCAAGAAGAGGACATCCGGACCGGCAAACATCTTCTCCAAGCGGCATCTTCGATCTTCTTCCATCCGGTGCGGAGCGGGTCCATCTTGAAGCAGGCGACGCGGATCCATCCTCTTCTTCCGATGTCTCCCGACGAATGACGGTTCCTTTAAGGGACGTCATCCAAGATGGCGTCCCTCGAATTCCGATTGGCTGATAGGATTCTATCAGCCAATCGGAATTAAGGTAGGAATATTCTGATTGGCTGATGGAATCAGCCAATCAGAATCAAGTTCAATCCGATTGGCTGATCCAATCAGCCAATCAGATTGAGCTCGCATTCTATTGGCTGTTCCGATCCGATTTAAAAAGCAACACATATACTCAGGGGATACAAACAACAGGAACAGAAGAAATACGGTCAGAAACGTGCTTGTAGGTTAAAACAAACCTGCTTTATTTTCCTTTGAAACACATAGGACTAACACCACTTCTTACACCACAGCTGATATCCGATGAGTTTGCTGCCGTAATCAGCAGTTACTATGTGGGATCAGTGTTTAAATTACATGTTTCATACAAGAAGTTACACTGTTGAGAATACCTTGCTACTGATGCCAATATGAATATAAGCTTTTTGAGCTGACTATTTTGAAGATGTTTGCACAGCCAGCCTGATGTGTTACTATAGTGCAGCGAAACAGAGAGGATTTATCTTGAAACTACATAAGTATTACCGTTACATTTAGTAAATGGTTGGGTTTACACCTGTTGTATTTACCGAAAGCCACGTGGTGCTAAAACCTACACTGATTACACATTTATTTTTGAGTTATAGGCCCATAGTTATCAAGGTCTGGCGGACCTGATCCGACACTGCGGATCAGGTCCGCCAGACCTCGCTGAATATGGTGAGCAATACGCTCGCCGTATTCAGCATTGCACCAGCAGCTCACAAGAGCTGCTGGTGCAACGCCGCCCCCTGCAGATTCGCGGCCAATTGGCCGCCAGCAGGGGTTGTCAATCAACCAGATCGTACTCGATCGGGTTAATTTCCGGCAATGTCTGTCCGCCTGCTCAGAGCAGGCAGACAGGTTATGGAGCAGCGGTCTTTGTGACCGCTGCTTCATAACTGCTGTTTCTGGCGAGTCTGATGACTCGCCAGAAACACGGGGCATCAAGCTCCATTCGGAGCTTGATACATATGCCCCATAGTGTGTTGTGTTGAACACGGACAGCAGAAAGTATTACAGTAGTCAGGGGATACTACTGTAGATCAACAAATCCCCTCAAGAGAAGATATTCAGCTCACAGCTGAACTATCAGTGTTTTCCATAGGGGATTCTGGGCAAGTATTTGCATATTCTTTCCAAGAACCCTGATTGTTCAGGTTTTCTGCAGAAAAAATGCAGATTGGCTATACAATGACTGATTGTGTGTCACTATACTTGCAATTGAGTTTTTTTGTCACAGAAAACCTGAACTACTAGAGACTTCCACTGGAAGAGAAGATTCTAGATACTGATATGCAAATCTGCTTAACCAGAATTCTCTCACCTTTTTTACCATAATTTATACTGCAACTGGTTTGCGTTTCCTACAAAAGTAATATAGAAATATCTACTAATAAGGTCAAAACAATTGTCCACATGTGGCATCTCTTTGTTTACTGTTCAGTCCCTGCTATGTCTAATAGCTGCTTAAACTTGCACTACACTGGCATGAAATAATTCATATTTAAAATGGATATCTGTGGCAAAAAGTGAAGTAATATGGAGCACATTTGGGTAGATAGGCTATACAAAGATAATTTCTTGTCAATATACACATAGTGCTTTTTTATGACTTATATTTGAAAAATAATAAACATTTGTATATATTGTTAGCCACCACAATAAATCTAACAGCCGACCGCAGTCCCTAGAATCTGATTGTCATAAAGCACAATGATTTTTATGGGGCTAAGGCCCCCATCACTTAAAGTTTATGCCCATTTTTGTTTTCTTTATCAATATTGAGGTAATAGTTAGTAGTGAGCTCAGCCAAACCCAGTGAGCTAATTTCCTATGGACTCGACAACTTTATAGAATGTGGCCCATTGAATATAACTTAAAGGGAGCATGAACTTCAACTTTTTTCTTTTGTGATTAAAATAGATCATGCAATTTTAAACAACTTTCCAATTTATTTCTGTTATCAATTTTGTTTTATTCTATTGGTATCCTTTTTTGAATGAGCAGAAATACACAACTAGGAGCTAGCTAAACACATTGGTAAGCCAATTATAAAAGGTATATTTGTGCAGCCACCAATAGTCAGCTAGTTCCCAGATCCTGAGCCTAACTAAGTAAGGTTTTCAACAAGAGAACAAAACAAATTAGATAATAGAAGTAGGAGGGAAACTTGTTTAAAGTTGTATGCTCTGTGTGAATTAAAGAACAGTTTGTTTTTTTTGCATGTTTAATAAAAGGTATTTCTGCAGCAGATGTATAATAAAAATACATAGTTACCATGTTCTCATTGTTTGCTGGGAGAATGACCCAGATTGTAACACATATATTCATAATAAAATTGACCATGGCTCTTTGTACCCCCATAAAAGAACAAGTAGGTAAATAATACATCTTTTTATTCAGTACCAAGGCCTATAGAAAGTTTCAAATGCTGAAACAGTAAGTGCATAAAATCCATAAATCATGACCTTAGAAAGGAAAATAATGTATTTATTGACAATGTATTTTATATTGTTCCCTATTTACAAAGCCTGTGATTGATTCTGGAAGTCATTTTCCTTTAAGCAAATACGAGTGCTCACTCAAAGGACAAACTATAATTAATCTTTTTTCTACATTGACCATTGGTTCAGTTTAAAGCTGCTATTTACAAGATACAAAGAGTAACATCTATTTGGCCTTGTAAAGACAGAAATTCTAGATATGCTCATCATGCAGGTCAAGAATGTATACATTGTGCATTCAAATATTGTAAAGAAATGACTATTTTTGTTTAATAGCTTTTATTCCTTTTTTTGTATAGTTTAACTGTAATATTATAGTCAGAAAGGAAAGAAAAATAATTAGATGATAAGATTAAAATTAAATAGAACTACAGCAAATCCAAACTTTATCTATTCCTCCACAGAGAAGAATACGCAAAATATTTACTACAGGTTAAGTGGTTTGCTGGCTTTTTCCAAGAAAGCAATTATATTGATAAGTTGTTTTTAAACCCCCTATGTGAGACTGCCCTTTAAGTAAAGTACTTATGCCTATTGTAGATTTGTAGTCACAGAGATCCAAGGCAATTCACAGTATCTCTTGATGCATCTTTTCTCCAATGAATCCTTTTTCGTAATCCTAAGAGGCTGTCAGGAAGACCCAAGCTAGCTGACATCTGTTGACAAAGATCTACTCCATTGGCAGAATCAAGGTCTCTAAAGAATAATTGTAGAATACACTGATACTGTGCTTAGAAGAGGCCTACTCCAATGCATGTTTGATGACTTAAAAGAGCTTGGATAGAGAAACTTCAAAATAATTGTTGTGGTAATAACATTTAGATGAATTTATTCTTTGGGGGATGTTATGTAAGTTATAACAAAGTTTACTTCTGATTAATTTAGCAAAAGCTTTGAAAGAGTCTCCTTTGTAGTGCAAAAACTGTGATTATATGAAACAGTGCATTTCAGCCAAGGGGTTAAGATAGTGTTACCTTGTATTTCCATATTAAAACATTATATATAAAAATATATATTTATATATATATATATATAGATAGATAGATAGATGATTGATAGATAGATTTATATATATAGATAGCTATAGGTAGATATAGATGATAGATAGATAGATAGATAGATAGATAGATAGATAGATATGGGTGCTCATCAGCAATCAGACAGCTGCGTTTGCCTGGGTACAAAGCCCATAGGAAAAAGACCTAGCTGTGTGCATGCCAGTGAGCGCTGGACTTTATATGTGTACAAATATATATTTAATGGGACACGAGACATGAACAAATGCCAGACATAATGGTATATTGAAAAAAAAGATTAGGCTGATAATAATATGCAGATGCATAATCCTAAAATCATATTAGCTGTTTACACATTGAAGAAACAAATGTAAAGTTTTAGCTTTGACACAAAGTAACAGGCGTTGTCCCCCTTTTAAAAAAAATAATAATAATAATTCTTACCTTATCCCCTCTGCTAAGGCCAGTTAAGGACAGATATAAATGAGCTGCCTGACTGATCAAACAGTGGTTGTGTAAAAGTTAGCAGTGTTAAGCTTGTGAAGTCTGGCATCTGCATTTCCAGTTCTCTCGGGAATTGGAAAACAACCTTCAGAGTTAAAAGGGGGCAAAATAAATAATGAATGTATATTGTAACTTTTTTGCTACTCTTAACTATTTTATATTTCACCTTAAATGCTTAAAGAGATATGAAACCTAATAAAATATTATGTGATTCAGACAGAACATACCATTTTAAAAAAACTTTCCAATTTAAGTTCTATTATAAAAACTGCTTCATGCCCACAATATTTTGTATTGAAGAGATACCTAGGTAGCAACTGGAACACTACATGGCAGGAAATGGTGCTGCCCTCTAGTGCTCTTGCAAATGGGTACCTTTCTTACAAAACTGCTGCTTTATAGTGCTCCAGAAAGGGGCCGGCTCCTAAGCATACATCCCTGCTTTTTGACAAAAGATAACAAGAGAATGAAGACAATTTGATAATAGGATTATATTCAAAAGTTGTTAAAAATTGCTGCTCTATCTGAATCATGAAAAAAATGAAATACATATCTCTTTAATTTCCCTTTAAATATTTTTTTTCTCTCTAATGGCTTTGATCTGCACATAAAAGCAACTAAATCCTCACAAAATGAAACATTAGGTCTCTTTATATATTTCTGTTTCTCAATAATTTATAACAACAGAATTTTATTAATAAAGTTTTAAACATTCCAGCCTAAGTATATTGTTCCTTTTTAGGATTGGTGGTGCCTGCTAAGTTTGCCACATGTGATCCAGATTCTCCTGTTTTCCAGGTTAGTTATATACTTCTTTTTAGAAAAGTTGAATATTTATTTATAAATCCTTTTAGTGGAATTTTTTTTTTTTTTTCCTTTGCAATTAATTTTAATTTCAATTTTGGCTAATTTGATTGCTTTTCTTTACATTCTTTGTTACATTCCTTATAAACCCATTTTCATTTAGCCACATTGGCTTTGATTTTTTTTTTTTTTAAGTAATTTTTTATTGGAAAGGGTAAACAGAACAGCATATAAGACAAGATACAAAAACATGGTAGCAAATAAATGGCACAGAGTGCATACATTTCGCAAACAGTCCATGGTAGGTGTCCTTATCAAGACTTGGCTTATAGCATATGTGCAAGGATGGGCTTTAGCAGGTATTATTGTCCATATTTTGATATGCCAGTCCTTGGCTGCTTTAGTCTACATCTTGGCCTTTCCAAGAATTGTAACTTTTCCTTTACATCTGTATAATTGTAAGTTAAATAACTTGTGAGCCAATAAACATCAATAAAAGTACATAAAACTCTCAGTATGTGTGTTACCTATTCTTATATAATACTTGGAAGTACGCGAGGCAGTATGTAAATATACGTGGGATGGCCAATTCTGTAAACATAGTGGGGTTATGTGCCTCTTACCTCAGCCACACATTGACTGGCAACATTCCACAGAATAGGGGGAAGGGGGGAAGGGGGGGAGGGGGGAAAGGATGCAAAGAATGGAGGGGGGAGGGGAAAATCAGTGAGAGAAAAAAGAAAAAGAAAAGGGGGGATGAGGGTAAAGAGAAAACTCCTTCTGGAGATGAGTTCCGTGGTTCACTCTGTTCCTACTCAAAGTCTAGTTTCTGAGGAACAATATGTCCTAATGTTCCAGTATAGTTCTAATTTAAATGTAGGTAAAACCCTCTCTCCATCATGGCAAAGGAGTCAATTAGTGTCAGAAAGGCCTCTAATGCGGGGGGATTTGATTGTTTCCAATTTTTAGCAATAGACATTTTAGTGGCTACAAATATGAAAATCGCTAGCTGTTTCAAGGTTTTGTGTAGTTTATGTGGGAAAATGTTGAAGTGGGCCAACTTGGGGCATTTTTTGAGTACTATACCTAGGTCACTGCATATGTCAAATATTCTATCTCACAATGGAGTTAATTTTGGGCAGCTCCACCAAATGTGGAGGTCAGAACCTGTATGTCTGCAAGCCCTCCAACAGCTTGGTGAGTTTGTAGGGGCCATTTGTGAGAGCCGTAGGGGGATGTAATGCCATCGGAGTGCAATTTTGATGTATAGTTCTATGGAGTTTGCTTTGTAAGTGAGAAGGCTTGAGCCCAAGCCTTCTCGGAAATGTGGGAGTGTAGGTCCTTTCCCCAGGCTTTTAGCTGCCAGGGGATCACCTGCAACTACATCTTTCATAATCAGACTATAGTGCCAGGAGAGAGGTTTGGATAACTTGGAGCCAGACAGCCATCTTTGTCCCAAGCAGTCTCAGTTCTATTTTCGGAATTCCCAGGCGTTTAAAAAGTTATGTAAACAGAGTTTTTTTAAATGGGAGCCAACTTGGGGGGTGATGGGCGTTCAGGATAAGGGTGTCTACCGGTTGTATTTCGTCTTGAGAGTATAGTTGGGAAATATGAGTTGTGGTTATCAATTAGTTAAATAGATGTTTTAATTTTTACTAAATCTAATTCTATGGTAAAAACTGTAAACCAATACAAGTAAGTTGTAAAATAAACACTATAAAAGGGTCTCCATTGTTTCCAAAGAATTTATTAGGAATCAATATATGTTAATAATAAGATAAATATTTACAGATATATATATATATATATATATATATTTATTTTTTACAGAAAAACAGTCCAAATAATGAATAAAGGGCAACTCTACCACAACCCCAATTTGTGCAACACTGCTAAAATAATCACAGCATTTTATCCCAAAGCAATATACTTAGCCAAATTCTCCAATGTGTTCAACATCAGCCATCCTTTCAGGAACAGGATAAGAAGATAGATAGATTTTGGTGTTCCAGTTTTTATACCCCAATTCAATAGGGAGTGGTTTATCAAATGCCATTCAAAGGCTATTGAGAGTATCCTTAGACAGAGTCTAGGCCAAATAATTAATAATAAGAATTAACTACTTGAATATTCAATTTTAAAACCAGCTATGCGAATTGCCAGGGATAAAATCTGTGAGCTATATTTTAATAACAGCTTGATTAGTATTCCATTGATAACATTTCACCACATGAGTAACATCCCATTCTCTCCAATCTGAGACATGAGAAACTGGGAGACCTCTTAGGAGTCCTGGTATTGAATGAATAGGGGAAGGATGGGGAGCCACCTCTGAATAATGTCTAATTTAATTTCCAGCATTCAAGATTCTGGATAATTACTGCATTATGGATTTTTAGTCTGTCTACTTGGTATTCAGGGATCCAGGGTAGGTCTTTCAAATAGATCCCTGGTGGTAGAGAGGATTGTTCCACTATCCTCCAACCCGGGGAGACATCCGCCGTGCCCCATCCAGTGATGTGGGCCAGGCGAGCTGCTTCATAATAGGCAGAGATATTTGGGAAAAGGATTCCCCCATGTGTGTAAGTTTTTTTTGAAGAGTTTTTTTTAGAAATTCTGGGTTTCTTGTTCTGCCATATATGTCTCATGATTAGAGCGCTCAATTTATCCAAAAGTTCTTTTGGGAGAATAATTGGAAGGCAGCAAAAAAAATACTAAGTTTTAGGTAATATGGTAATTTTGACCAAAGCTATTATACCCGGCCAAGACACCTCCCTAAAGGTCCAGGAGTTTAGCAGATTTCTTATGTCCTGAGTTAAGAAGTCATAATTTCTATCTCTAACCGTCTGGAGATTGGGTCCTAATTGTTCCACTAAATGTTTGATGATTTCTGTTGACCATTTAAATTGGTAGGTTTCTTTGAGTATCTCAAGTTTAAAATTGGGGATGTGGATTGTTAGGGCCTCCATTTTAGAGAGATTAATTTTATAGTAGCTCAAGGCGCTGAATTGAGTTATAAGTGAAAAAAGTGCAGGAAGTGTCCCAATTGGATTGGTTAGGTATAGAGTAATGTCATCTGTAAAGAGCGCTATTTTTTTGCCTTGCTGGGTCAGAGGGACACCTCTGATCATGGAGGAGTTTCTAATAGCTTGGGCAAAAATTAGTGGGGAAAGAGGGCATCCCTGATGGGTGCCATTAGTGATGGGGAGTTCAGTAGAGCAGAAGCCCAAACCTCTAACTCTGGCATGAGGGGATGAATATAGAGCACATATGGCTGTGATTATTTCTGTCGGGAATCCAAACTGAAGCATTACCTCCCATACATAATCCCATCAGACCCTTTCAAAAGCTTTCTCAGCGTCCAGGGACAGCGCCAGCATAGGGATTTTCTGTCTATGAGCCTCAGAAAAATATGTTCAGCAGTCTCCTAGTGTTATCCCCATGTAAATCTTACCTGGTCTGGGTGGAAGAGTGAAGGTATTATCTGTCAAAGTCGGTTGGTCCATAGCTTAGCATATAATTTGACATCTATACTAATGAGAGATATTGGACAATAACTGCTACATTGGGTGGGGTCCTTCACAGGGTAAGGGATTATTAATATTGTAGCCTCTAGCAGCTCTCTCCTAAAGGCTCCGGTTTCTCTGGCCTCTGAAAATATCTTAAGCAGCAGAGGGGTAATGATATCCCTAAAAGTTTTATAAAATATTGCAGTAAAACCATCTGGGCCTGGGGCTTTGCCATTTTGTAATTGTTTAATGACCCCTACTACCTCACATTGTGAAAATGGGGATGAGTGCCTCTAGGGTTTCCTGCGGCATTGTTTGGAGTTGCAGTTTCTGCAAGAAGAGTTGGGTTCTGTCCTTAGTGTGGTCTTTCATTGTTTCTGGAGTGGTCAGATTGCATAACTCAGAATAATATGAAGCGAACGTGTCACCTATGTCTTTAGGGGAAATGACTAGTGTGCCTTCTTTATTAATGGAATGGATACAGGAAGCCATATTTTGACCTCTTAACTTATGCGCCAAAATAGTTGATACTTTGTTCCCCTGGTAATAGAGAAGTTGTTTGAATCGAAGAGTAGCTTCTTGTACTCATTTTGTTTCTATATCTTTAATCTGCCTACGAATGGATTCTATCTCTGCACTTAACGTTGGGGAGAATAATGAGTTCTGCATCTCTGAGTTTGGCAACCAGGAGTCCCAAGGGGGCTCCTCGTAATTTTTTGATGGTGGTTTGTTTCTGGATACAGATTCCTCTAATATAGGCTTTTAGGGCCGCCCAGATGGTCTGATTGGGAATTGACGGGTCTGTATTGTGCACTATATATTCTTGGATAGAGGTTTGCATTAAGGATATAAAATCAGGATCCGACTAAAGATAGCCTGGCAGCTTCCAACCAGGAGAGGATGTTGTGTAAGAGTTAGAGTCCAGTGTGATTGTGAGTGCATCATGGTCAAATCAGGAATAGGTCTTAACCCTAGCATTCTGGATTTTGTTTAGAGTCCACGCGTCTGTAAAAAAGTAATTGAGTCTTGAGTATATGCCATGAGGTTTAGAGAAAAAGATGTAATCATGGGTGGTGGGATGACATGCTCTCCAGATGTCATATAGGTTATATTGTGTTATAGTGTCTCTATATTTGGTGGCAGTATTTATTGTGTATGCGTCTACTTTTTTGTTATGGCCAATGTGTTTATCAACTGCTGGATCCTAAATAATGTTAAATTCTCCTCCAATCAGGAATGTGCCAGTTTTAACTCTGTCTACTTTTGGCATGACTGATTTTAGAAACGGTTGATTTTGGTTTGGGGCATACAGGGGATCTATCTCTGTATAAAGCTGTTTGAAGCCTACCTGTCTGTGGATTAAGATAGCTATCCCTCTGGTTTTATCTGTGTGTACGGCAGATATGCATCACATGTAATGAGGAGATCTAAGCAAAGGTGTTTGGGTAGACATCCAGTGGGTTTCTTGGATAAATACAATCATAGTGTTCATGGCATGCTTGTAGTTGATTAGCATGCTACGTTTTGTGGGAGAATTGAGACCTTTACAGTTCAGAGTTGCAAAGGTGAGGTTATCTGACCTATTAGGCATAGTGGGAGGTAGTGAGGTGGCAAAAGAAAGTGGGGGGAGAAAGGAGGGAAAGAGGGAAAGAATCTTCTAGGAGAGAGCAAACACAATTTTTAGGAACACGGATATGGCAAAGTCAAGTTATAGCAATAGCAAACAAGTATTTCAGTGCGACAAAATGTAGTTAACACTGATTATTTTAAAGTGGCGATGCTATTCACAACCTAACAGGAAACTTGAAACAAAACAAAGTAAAGTGTCAAATTCCCTGATCTCATAAAATTAGAAATAAAAAAGGGGGGGGGGGGGAGTGGAAGTACGGGATTCCTCTGTTAGGTGTAATCTAGCTCAGTAAGAGCCGGGAGTCAACTCAGGGGAGGGAAGTTTTAAAGAAAGATCTATTAACTAGATCTATACATGGGATTAATATTCATCTCTGGTTGGTATAGCATATAAGATATTAACTAACTTCAACAACTGTGTTTTGTGGGCGTAAACATTTGTCAGCAGGATTAGTAGTGTTACCTAGGGAACTGGGTCTGGCCTTAAGAGAAGGAATATGTCAGTAGGTAATCTTAGACAGTTATAAGGTTAGATAAGTTAGATGAGGACCTGACAGATGGGTCCATACCTTGGAAATAACATAAAAGTTAAGGGTACTAGTCAAGGTAGGTTACATGTCCTTATGTCTCTAATAGAAGTGTGGAGTAGTCCCTGTCGATGTTCCAGGTTAGCTTTCCATGTTAGGTTGGTACAGGGATAGGGTTTGGTGTCCCTACTGGGCTGGAACCAGTACTAGAATTCCTCAACACAATGAGTAATACGTGCTGTTAATGTGGGCCCACATCAAGAATATAAAGATACAGTTACAATATTAAATAAATCTAGTGGAAAAAAATTCTGACAATCAAGTAAGAACTTAACTTAGTTCGTTAGAGTAACGGAACAGTCCTGTCTAGCAGAAAGGGTTTCCTTGTCCCTCTGTGGTATGGTCCGTTGCGGGAAAGGTGTCCACTCCTGAGCAGCTGCTTGTAGAGGTTTAGATGTGCTTGAGGAGTAGGCCGGCGATGCCGCCAGGTCCCATTCCTTGAATAGGTCCAGTCCCTGGTTGAGAGATGAGACTGTATGCAGAGTCCCATTTCTGTTAATAATGAGATTGATGGGGTAACCCCAGTGGTATTTGATGTTGTTATGTCTAAGAGTTTGGGTAATTGGAGCAAAGGATTTTATTTTCTGTAGCGTGTACTGGGATAGGTCTGGAAAAATTGCTATAGACTGAAATTTTTCCCGGTGGAGCTGGTTTAGTGGGCAATCCTCTCAGAATTCTCTCTTTATGTGTAAAGAAGTGGACTCTTGCTAACACATCTATAGGTTTATCAGCTGAAATGTTACGCGGTCTTGGCTTAACGTGCACTCTGTCTAGAAGGAAGTGCACTCTGTCTAGAAGGACGTTAGGAGCATCTAGGTCCGTCAGGAATTGTATGCAGAAGTCCTTTATACACTGTTCCAGATCTGAGGTGGAGACATCTTCAGGTACCCCATGGAACCTTAGATTATTTTGTCTGGATCTATCCTCCAGATCACATAGTTTCAATTCCAGATCAGATATCTGTGTTGCAAGATTTTGTAAATATGAGAGCAGGTTTTCATGATCGACCGCCAGGTCCTCCTGCTTCCTCTCTAGGGCCTCAGTTCTCTCTCCAATGGCAGGTATATCCCTGCATAATTCAGCTGCAGAACCTTTAATGGCTTTAGTTAAAGTGTCCTGGAGGATATTCATGCATTAATTTAGTGTGTCCACTATGCTAGCAGCCATATTTTCAGTGGGAGAAGAACCAAGATCTTGCGATAATTGTGCATGTTCAGCCTCTTGGTCATCCATAGAGAAGCCTCTCTCGTTTAGGAGCGAGTCCTCTTGGGAAGAGGAATGTCTGAAATGATCTGCTACTGTCTATTTAAGTGGCCAAATTGACTTGTTCTTCTATCTATTAGATTGGGACATAGCAGGATGGTGGTGGACCTATCACAAGTCTCACAGATTATGTTAGTATAAGCTCCTAGTGAAGGGTAACACAGTTGTTTCAGTGATGAATTTATGTATGATTCTCCCCCTGGATGCCCAGCATTTTTAGTGGTTCTAGCCCATCTTGATCTGCAGTGCCTTTCTAGAGAAGTCTCTTAAACTGTGCCAGTACCTCTCCCTAGGGGAGTTTGTCACCTAATGACGATGTGAGAACGAGTAAGTTGGATATGACCCATCGGCAGACCTCAGATGGGAAATGGGAGGGAGAAGGTACTATATAAGACAAAAAGTAAGGCTTAGTGTGTTGCTTTCGGTGGTAGATAGACAGTTCAGTGATCTGATAGTTATCTTTGATGTCTAAGGGATGTCCCCTTACATACTTAGTATTAGTAATGCTATGCTCGGCCATCTCTTCTTCCTGCTCAACCTAAAATGAAATGTGTCCAAAAAAGAGACATTGAAACACCCTATATTAATCAAATCAACATGTATACAGTAAAATATTGTTTTGACTTTAATGTTTGGAAATTGCCCACATAACATTTTTTAAAAGCTTAAAAATTTACAGAAATATACAATACTGTCAATATGTACCATTTTCTGTTCTCGTTTACTGTACCCCTTTGCTGTATTTCTAGTTCACAAGATGATATTTTTAATTAAACCTATCTTTCAATAATGGACCTCTGCATAAATTCATCCTGGTGGGGGTAAAATATACTAAATGTACTAAAATCAATATTGGAAAAACTGCACATTAAAGTAGATGGTTTCATAGGTATATGAATTTATTTGTTTTTGAGAAGATGGATGCCCTTTCAGGTTTATTAATCTTATCCTTTCGTAAAACAAGTTAGAAACACTATTATTTGAAAGAGGAGGTTCTGCTTTTCCCAAACCAAAGGGATAACATACACAGCATACACACGCATACACAGCTTGTGATATAACTACATACATGCATTTATTCATTTTAAATAGAATATGTGTCTGTTTGTAAATTGTGTAAGTAACACATCTGAGCATATTTATAGACCATTATCTGAAAGCCCTCACAACTCCATGTTAAAAACACTTAACACAACTTGCTGTTTCCTTCTCTCATTTTGTAGAAATGAGAAAGTTTTGTAGAAATTATAAGTTATAGAACCGCCACAGGTTTATTGTTGTTGTGGGTGTTACATTTTTAGTAGCTTCCTTCTGTACCTGACATTGGTTCTACATGGATTACGATATTACATATAACATGCTTAGCTAGATTTCTTTCTGTTTTAGGGCCAGCAAAATGCAAATCTATTACTATTTGCACAGACAATTCAAGCACAATAGTCGGACAATGGTGGGTTACATTTGTGATTATGTTTCTGTACATATTTATTAAATAAAGCTTTCCGTTGTTTTAGTCCTCACGTCAATACATTACAAAATATCTAAAGTACTTAAGTAAAAAAAAAATGACAGTGTTCTTTGTCAATGACTCATGTCGCTAACAAACTGAACCTGACAGACAACGTCTCAGTGAGCATAGGAATTGTAGCCACAAACCTCCCTCCTCACAAAAGGAACACTTTTAGAGGGGCTTTTTGCCCCTTCTTGACCTTAAACATCATGTGACAGGCACGTATTCTGATAGGTCTTTAGTTGTCCATTAAAAAATAATTGTGTGAAAAAGCTATCTATAATCACTTGGTGTTAATACCTTTGTATTGTTGCTCACGGTTATTTTCAGCAATCTTTTCAGTAGACAGAGTTTTAGCCTAGCTTAAGACAGCAAGCTGATTATATATTATAAAAAATTGCATAGTGTTTTCATGGTTGAATGGTAATTACTGGTTAATGGCTTAAAACATTTCCTGAAGAAACATAAAGCTGTTTTTTTTTCTAAAGTCAAGAGTACATTAAAAGGATTATCATGTAGATTTGATTTTTAGATAACACCAAAATGGATCCCAAAAGAGCTTATGAAAATGGATGCTATCACTTTAATACAGAGTGCGCGCTCTGACAGCACAGCATGCAAATAGCCTATACAGATTCCAGCTAAGAACTTTTCCATTTAACAAAGGACGGCAGAAATTACATTTTCCATTCTTAGTCTTAATGGCATATGAGTTTTGTCTATTCCCTGCTTGGTAAGGTAAAACTGCCAACATTTTCAGGATAAATACATCCTTCTAAATCATTAAAGACATACATTGTATGACACGTAGGTCAGTAAGCATTTTATCTCTCATGCCAAGTGAATAGTGTAGAATTGTCATCACATTTTATGGAGAGTCTCTTTGCTTTGAATAAAAATAGTAAAGCAATGAATCAACATTCTCTCTTTTTATTTATTAGGATAATATGTAACATCGATAAAACCTCAAAATTAAACATCACCTTGGTGAACTGTGGGTTATGTCACTAATTTGCATTTATTCACGGACAATTATGTTGTGTGACATTTTATAGTAAATTAAAAATTTGACTTCAATAAGTAGACATTAAAGGATCTGTCTATCCCAATGGGGAAAAAATAGCATTGAAATTATAGAGATTTGACTGCATTAATTTGTTGTAGATATTTCATAAATATTCCACATCTGATTTTTTTAAGCAGATATTAACTTTAAAATTTAATTTATTGCAGTATTTTAATACTGATATTTTAAGTTCTGATTCTCCTATGTTTCAATGTAACTCTTACAACCGCTGCTTCTTAACTTAAAGGGCCATAATACCCTAATGTTTAAAGACTTGAAAGTGATGCAGTATAGCTGTAAAAAGCTGACTAGAAAATATCACCTGAACATCTCTATGAAAAAAAGAAATATATTTTACCTCAAAAGTTTCTCAGTAGCCACATCCCATTGTAAAGGATTTCTAAGCAAAAATCAGTATGTCTGTCCCGGGACAGTGGAAGGATCAAGCTTACATGCACTCATCTTATTTCCTATTCAACTTAAGGAAGTTTACAATGAAATCTTATGAGAGTTAAAGGGACATTATACACTCATTTTTTCTTTGCATAAATGTTTTGTAGATGATCTATTTATATACACTGTGTGCAGAATTATTAGGCAAATGAGTATTTTGACCACATCATCCTCTTTATGCATGTTGTCTTACTCCAAGCTGTATAGGCTCAAAAGCCTACCACCAATTAAGCATATTAGGTGATGTGCATCTCTGTAATGAGAAGGGGTGTGGTCTAATGACATCAACACCCTATATCAGGTGTGCATAATTATTAGACAACTTCCTTTCCTTTGGCAAAATGGGTCAAAAGAAGGACTTGACAGGCTCAGAAAAGTCAAAAATAGTGAGATATCTTGCAGAGGGATGCAGCACTCTTAAAATTGCAAAGCTTCTGATGCGTAATCATCGAACAATCAAGTGTTTCATTCAAAATAGTCAACAGGGTCGCAAGAAGCGTGTGGAAAAACCAAGGCGCAAAATAACTGCCCATGAACTGAGAAAAGTCAAGCGTGCAGCTGCCAAGATGCCACTTGCCACCAGTTTGGCCATATTTCAGAGCTGCAACATCACTGGAGTGCCCAAAAGCACAAGGTGTGCAATACTCAGAGACATGGCCAAGGTAAGAAAGGCTGAAAGACGACCACCACTGAACAAGACACACAAGCTGAAACGTCAAGACTGGGCCAAGAAATATCTCAAGACTGATTTTTCTAAGGTTTTATGGACTGATGAAATGAGAGTGAGTCTTGATGGGCCAGATGGATGGGCCCGTGGCTGGATTGGTAAAGGGCAGAGAGCTCCAGTCCGACTCACACGCCAGCAAGGTGGAGGTGGAGTACTGGTTTGGGCTGGTATCATCAAAGATGAGCTTGTGGGGCCTTTTCGGGTTGAGGATGGAGTCAAGCTCAACTCCCAGTCCTACTGCCAGTTTCTGGAAGACACCTTCTTCAAGCAGTGGTACAGGAAGAAGTCTGCATCCTTCAAGAAAAAACATGATTTTCATGCAGGACAATGCTCCATCACACGCGTCCAAGTACTCCACAGCGTGGCTGGCAAGAAAGGGTATAAAAGAAGAAAATCTAATGACATGGCCTCCTTGTTCACCTGATCTGAACCCCATTGAGAACCTGTGGTCCATCATCAAATGTGAGATTTACAAGGAGGGAAAACAGTACACCTCTCTGAACAGTGTCTGGGAGGCTGTGGTTGCTGCTGCACGCAATGTTGATGGCTTTTGAGTGTCCTTGCAAAGAAATGTGGCTATATTGGTCACTGATTTGTTTTTGTTTTGTTTTTGAATGTCAGAAATGTATATTTGTGAATGTTGAGATGTTATATTGGTTTCACTGGTAAAAATAAATAATTGAAATGGGTATATATTTGTTTTTTGTTAAGTTGCCTAATAATTATGCACAGTAATAGTCACCTGCACACACAGATATCCCCCTAAAATAGCTATAACTAAAAACAAACTAAAAACTACTTCCAAAACTATTCAGCTTTGATATTAATGAGTTTTTTGGGTTCATTGAGAACATGGTTGTTGTTCAATATTAAAATTAATCCTCAAAAATACAACTTGCCTAATAATTCTGCACTCCCTGTAGTCCATAAAGTTTTTTTTTTTTAAATAAATGTATAGTTTTGCTTATTTTTAAATAACATTGCTCTGATTTTCAGACTCCTAACCAAGCCCCAAAGTTTTATGTGAATACTGTCAGCTACCTTCTCCAGCTTGCTCCTGTTTGTGTAAAGGGTCGTTTCATATGCAAAAGAAGGGGGAGGGGGGGAGTGTGTTATTTGCCACTTGCAGTGGGCTTTCCAGCTACCTTTTCAACAGAGCCAAACTGACAGCTTCTAAGTAAGTTTTTAAACAGTTTTATACTGGATTTTTATATCAGTATCTGTGCATCTTATTCTTTATAGTAGTGTCTATTACATGCAGTTATATGAAAATGAGTGTATACTGTCCCTTTAAGTCAAATCTCATGAGATCACAGTAAAAGAGTTCATGACCTCAGCACTGCTGATGCTGATTGGCTGCTGTTCATTTTTTTTTTTTACCTGCAGCTGGGAGCAGGTGAAGTATAACTTTTTACACAGAACTTACTCTGCTGAGCTGAGGAGATTGTGAGGTAAAATATCTTCCTTTTTTACATAGAGATGCTCAGGTGATATTTTCCTGTCAGCTTTTTACAGTTATACTGCAGCAGTTTCAAGTGATTTAGCATATGAGTATTATGTCCCTTTAAGTTTCAGGCAGACCTGAAACTTCAGGGGTAGATTGCAGCACCCGCTGCTTGATACATCTACCGCTTAATATGCAGAGAGTGGTGCAGCCAATAGAAGAACCAAAGAAAAGGTGCAAAAAGTTACATTTTATATATATATTTATTTATTTATTTTTTTGCGTGAGCAAGGGACCTAGCATACTGTACATCTATCCATGGTACTTAAATCAGAGAATTATTGTTTAATCTTATCCTTGCTTGGTCCAGTGCATACTAATGAGGTGTTCTACCAGCAGAAATATTTTAAAAGTAAGTCCTAGTGTGCTAATGATAGCAACATGCTGAAAGGGTGAATCCATGCTAGAGCGTAGTAATTGCAGCTGTTCAATGGGTCAGTGCTTTGCAATGCAATGAGTTTAAATTGAAATTGCTCCTTTCTTGCATACTGGAGGTGCTGTCTCTTTTCCATAAATGTCTTCTTTTAGTGACTGAGGGAAGAAACATTCACCTAGATTACGAGTTTTGCGTTGGAGGCTGTGCGGTGCTAATGAGCAGTTTTCACTCACCGCTCACTTACCTACATCGCTCGCTGGTATTACGAGTTTTCAGAAACCCGTCAAAAGACAAGAAGTGAGCGTTGAGCAAAATTTTGCTCATTACCGCACTCCAATACCAGCGTTGCTTAAGTCAGCGGTGAGCTGGTGTAACTTGCTCGTGCACGATTTCCCCATAGGAATCAATGGGGAGAGCCGGCTGAAAAAAAGTCTAACACCTGCCAAAAAGCAGCGTAAAGCTCCTTAACGCAGCCCCATTGATTCCTATGGGGAAATAAAATTTATATCTACACCTAACACCCTAACATGAACCCGAGTCTAAACACCCCTAATCTTACACTTATTAACCCCTAATCTGCCGCACCCCGACATCTCTGACACCTACATTATATTATTAACCCCTAATCTGCCGCTCCGGACACCGTCGCCACCTACATTATACTTATGAACCCCTAATCTGCTACCCCCAACATTGCCGACACCTACATTATATTTATTAACCCTTAATCTGCTGTCCCCAATGTCGCCGCCACCTACCTACACTTATTTACCCCTAATCTGCTGCCCCCAGCGTCGCCGCCATGATAATAAACATATTAACCCCTAAACCGCCGCACTCCGGCCTCGCAAACATTAGTTAAATATTATTAACCCCTAATCTGCCGGCCCTAACAATGCCGCCACCTACCTACATTTATTAACCCCTAATCTGCCATCCTCAACTATTTAATAACTACCTAGTTAAAATAAAGGCAAATTTACCTGTAAAATAAAACCTAACCTAAGTTACAGTAACACCTAACACTACACTATAATTAAATAAATTAACTAAATTAAATACAATTACCTACATTAAATTAAATTAGCCACCCAAACCCTAATCTAAAAAATAAAACCCACCCAATACACCCTTAAAAAAACCTAACACTAACCCCCTGAAGATCGACTTACCGGGAGACGTCTTCATCCAAGCCTGGCGAAGTGGTCCTCCAGATGGGCAGAAGTCTTCATCCAAGCCGGGCAGAAGTGGTCCTCCAGACGGGCAGAAGTCTTCATCCAGACAGCATCTTCTATCTTCATCCATCCGGCGCGAAGCGGGTCCATCTTCAAGACATCCGACGTGGAGCATTCTCTTCATCCGACGACTAAAACAGAATGAAGGTACCTTTAAATGACGTCATCCAAGATGGCATCCCTTAGATTCCGATTGGCTGATAGAATTCTATTAGCCATTCGGAATTAAGGTAGAAAAAATCCTATTGGCTGATTGTTCCAATCAGCCAATAGAATGCGAGCTCAATCCTATTGGCTGATTGGATCAGCCAATAGGATTGAACTTCAATCCTATTGGCTGATTGCATCAGCCAATAGGATTTTTCTACCTTAATTCTGATTGGCTGATAGGATTATATCAGCCAATCAGAATCTAAGGGACGCCATCTTGGATGACGTCACTTAAAGGTACTTTCATTCTGTTTTAGTCGTCGGATGACGTAAAATAAAAATAATGATGTAAAATAAAAATAAATCCTAAGCTAGCTATCTTAGGGTTTATTTTACAGGTAAGTATTTAGTTTTAAATAAGAATTATTTAGTTAATGATAGTAATATTTATTTTGATTTATTTAAATTATATTTAAGTTAGGGGGTGTTAGGTTTAGGGTTAGACTTAGGTTTATGGGTTAATAACTTTAATATAGTGGTGGCGACATTGGGGGCGGCAAATTAGGGGTTAATAAATCTAATGTAGGTGTCGGCGATGTTGAGGTCAGGAGATTAGGGGTTCATACATATAATGTAGGTTGCGGCGGTGTCCGGAGCAGCAGATTTTGGGTTAAAATTTTTATTTTAGTATTTGCGATGCGGGAGGGCCTCAGTTTGGGGGTTAATAGGTAGTTTAGCGGTGTAAGTGTACTTTTTAGTACTTTCGTTATGAGTTTTATGCTACGGCGTTGTACTATAAAACTCATAACTACTGACTTTTAAATGTGTTAGGACTCTTGACAGGGTAGGGTGTACCGCTCACTTTTTGGCCTCCCAGGACAGACTCGTAATCTCAGCGCTATGTAAGTCCCATAGAAAAAGACTTTACAAAGTTTATGTAAGTCGTTTTGCAGTAAGGCCAAAGAAGTGTGCTTTGCCCCTAAACCTTCAAGTTTCGTAATAGCAGCGGGCGTAAAAAAGCAGCGTTAGGACCTCTTAACGCTGCTTTTTTACCCTAACGCACAACTCGTAATCTAGCCGATTATTTCTACAGTTATGGGGTATTTTCTGATATCTATGAATTTGCTGTTGGAAATATAAGTTCTCATCTAAATGTTGATGTTTTTACTAATTTTATTGGGCAGAGTTCTTGTGTTTGAAAACATGTTAAGCTTCCCAAAATGTTTCTGTGATAACATCTGGATTCCCTATGTTGGTATTTAATAAAAGTGTGAACCCCTGTGTATAAAAATATATTTTATTAGCATTTTCACAGTCCAAAACAAAATTAAAAAATAAGCAGCCAATAGGGATGAGGGGAAGTTCATAAAAAATAACTTCCTGGTGTGTTTAATTGCTGTTTATTATAATACTAGTCCTAAAGCCCGTGTACATGGGCCATTTTTTGCAGTACAGCAGTCCCACCCCTTGCTTTTTCAATCTGTCCCCCTCTCTTTTGTGCTCTCTCTCTCTGTCCCGCTCTCTTTTATGCTCTCTCTCTCTGTCCCTCTCTTTTTTGTGCTCTCTCTGTCCCGCACTCTTTTATGCTCTCTCTCTCTCTCTCTGTCCCTCTCTTTTATGTGCTCTCTCTCTCTCTGTCCCACTCTCTTTTATGCTCTCTCTTTGTCCCTCTCTTTTTTGTGCTCTCTCTCTCTGTCCCCCTCTCTTTTGTGCTCTCTCTGTTCCCCTCTCTTTTATGCTCTCGCTCTCTCTGCCCCCTCTCTTTTGTGCCCTCTCTCTCTGTCCCGCTCTCTTTTATGCTCTCTCTCTCTCTGTCCCCCTCCTTTTTGTGCTCTCTCTCTGTACCCCTCTCTTTTGTGCTTTCTCTCTCCCCCTTCTCTTTTGTGCTCTCTCTATCCCCCTCTCGTTTGTGCTCTCTCTCTCTTTCCCCCTCTCTTTTGTGCTCTCTGTCTCTCTCCCTATCTTGTGTGCTCTCTCTCTCCTCTCTTTTGTGTTCTCTCTCTCCCCCCTCTTTTGTGCTCTCTCTCTCCCCCCCTCTTTTGTGCTCTCTCTCTCTGCACCCTCTCTTTTGTGCTCTCTCTCCCACTCACTTTTGTGCTCTTTCTCCCTCTCTCTTTCTCCCCCCTATCTTTTGTGCTCTCTCTCCCACTCACTTTTGTGCTCTCTCTCCCCCTCTCTTTTGTGCTCTCTCCCACCTCTTTGTTGTGCTCTCTCCCACCTCTCTTTTGTGCTCTCTCTCCCCCCTTTCTTTTGTGCTCTCTCTCCACCTCTCTTTTGTGCTCTCTCTACCCCCTCTATTTTGTACTCTCTCTCCACCTCTCTTTTGTGCTCTCTCTCCCCCCTCTCTTTTGTATTCTCTCTCCTCCCCTCTCTTTTGTACTCTCTCTCCCCCTCTCTTTTGTGCTCTTTCTCCCCCTCTCTTTTTTGCTCTTTCCCCCCTCTCTTTTGTGCTCTTTCTGTCCCCCTCTCTTTTGTGCTCTTTCTCCTCCTTCTCTTTTGTGCTCTTTCTCCCCCCTCTTTTTTGCGCTCTTTCTCCCCCCTCTTTTTTTCGCTCTTTCTCCCCCCTCTCTTTTGTGCTCTTTCTCCCCCCTCTCTTTTGTGCTCTTTCTCCCCCCTCTCTTTTGTGCTCTTTCTCCCCCCTCTCTTTTGTGCTCTTTCTCCCCCCTCTCTTTTGTGCTCTTTCTGCCCCCTCTCTTTTGTGCTCTTTCCGCCCCCTCTCTTTTGTGCTCTTTCTCCCCCTCTCTTTTTTGCTCTTTCTCCCCCTCTCTTTTGTGCTCTTTCTGT
This sequence comes from Bombina bombina, assembly GCF_027579735.1. Lineage (NCBI taxonomy): Eukaryota > Metazoa > Chordata > Amphibia > Anura > Bombinatoridae > Bombina > Bombina bombina. The sequence goes on from NC_069505.1 coordinate 218,242,489, forward strand.
CCCCTCTCTTTTGTGCTCTTTCTGTCCCCTCTCTTTTGTGCTCTTTCTGTCCCCTCTCTTTTGTGCTCTTTCTCCTCCTTCTCTTTTGTGCTCTTTCTGCCCCCTCTCTTTTGTGCGCTTTCTCCCCCCTCTTTTTTGTGCTCTTTCGCCCCCCTCTCTTTTGTGCTCTTTCTGCCCCCTCTCTTTTGTGCTCTTTCTGCCCCCTCTCTTTTGTGCTCTTTCTCCCCCCTCTTTTTTGTGCTCTTTCTCCCCCCTCTCTTTTGTTCTCTTTCTGCCCCCTCTCTTTTGTGCTCTTTCTGCCCCCTCTCTTTTGTGCTCTTTCTGCCCCCTCTCTTTTGCGCTCTTTCTCCCCCCTCTCTTTTGTGCTCTTTCTGCCCCCTCTCTTTTGTGCTCTCTCTGCCCCCTCTCTTTTGTGCTCTTTCTCCCCCCTCACTTTTGTGCTCTTTTTGCCCCCTCTTTGTGCTCTTTCTACCCCCTCTCTGTTGTGTTCTTGCTCCCCCCTCTCTTTTGTGCTCTTTCTCCCTCCTCCTTTGCTCTCTCTTGTCCCTCTCTTTTGCTCTGTCTCCCTCCTCTTTTGCGCACTCTCTCTACAGACCACGCCCCTGTCATGCCTACTTTGTCCAGCCCCGCCCACTCCCTCCGGACAGCAGATCAGGTTAGTTTGTGTAAGGCCAGGTGTGTTTTTCCTCGCGCTGTCTCTACTGCGCATGACAGCTTCAAACAAACACACTTGCCCTTTTATATTATAGGATGTTCAATTCATGACTTAGGTATGCTAACTTTTTCCTTATCATTTAGTTTGAAAATATGCTTAAAATTTGTTTGTACGCTTAGGGCCATATGACCTTAAGCTCACCACTTTGGCAAGATTATTTAAGACATCTCGTCAGCACTGCGAGGTTCCTAAAACAATTTTCAAAAAGCAAATTGACCTTGAAAGATATTTCTCTAGCTATGTTAAGTTATAGAAGGGAAGGAGAAACACATACAGTACGATATCTATTGGCAAGATAACATAAATTCCAACATTTCCTCAGTCCAGTTAGGGACTGGGAGGTTTAGGCTAAGGTAAAAGTTACTAGTGTTTAGAGGGTGGTCATGTTAAGAGGTTAGATCATAGGTGTTCTGTGGACTGGGCTAAATTGGTGTGATGTAGGCAAAGTTTAGGAGGGGTTAAGGTGTGACTATGCAGCCTCAGTTATAACTTAAATGGACAGTCAATTCAAAATTAAACTTTCATGATCCAGATAGGGCAAGGAATTTTAAACAACTTTCCAATTTACTTTTATCAAATTAGTTTTGTTCTCTTGGTATTCTTTGTTTTTGCTAAACCTAGATAGGCTCATATACTAATTTATAAGCCCTTGAATGCCACCTCATCATTGTGACAGGTGTTTTACAGCTAGACAGTGCTTATTCATGTGTGCCATATAGATAACATTGTGATCACTCCAGTGGAGTTATTTATTTGTCAACACTGATTGGCTAAAATTAAAGTTTGTCAAAAGAACTGAATTAAGGGGTAGTCTGCAGAGGCTTAGAAACAAGCTAATTACAAAGGGTAAAAGTATATTAATATAATTGTGTTGGTAATGCAAAATTGGGAAAAGGGTAATAAAGAGATTATCTCTCTATTAAACAATAAAACTATTTGAAGTAAACTGTAGCTTTAAGGAAACCAAGGCAATTATAAGGCAGAAAAAAAGCTTGTAAACGTAAACCTAAACACAGCTGAATTTGACAAATCTACTTGTAGTCAGCCGCAAGTCTGTTATATGTGAGAGTCAGTTTCCTATACACTTCCAATATCTGGTATGTTTTTTTTAATATATTGAACTTACTTTGGATCAGCCCTTCAGTTGTGAAAACAACTTTACAATCAACCTGCTCTTAAAGGGACAGTCAGGTCAAAATTAAACTTTTATAATTCAGACAGAGTTCACAATTTTAAACAACTTTTCAATTCACTTACGTTATCTAAATATGCACAATCTTTTTATACGCACAATTTCTGAGGCACCAGCTCCTACTGGTTCACACAATATATAAACGTATATGCATTTTGTGATTGGCTGATGTCTGTCACATGATGCATTAGGAAGGAACATATAAATAACTGACATTTGTCAGAAAAAAATCTACTTATCATGTGAAATTTAAACTAAGTGCATTTGCATTGTCTCTTTATTATGCATTTATTGATTATGCAATGCTACCCTGTTTAGTGGTCCTTTAAAAAATAGCCAGCTCCGAGATTTTTATCACAGGCGGATATTTCAGATGACTTTACATATTTGGGCCACTGTGACTAGACCTCTAAAGGGGTATACGACCCTAGGAACAATGGGTACCAATATATATTAATAAGAGTGCTCTGCTTTTGAGCCTAAATTCAGTAAAGCCCACTGATGAAACTAATATCTCACAGAAAAGCTGTGTGTGACCATCCATTATAGATAAAAAGACAGGGATTTTTTCCCTCTCCTTTAACGTGTTCCCAATTATCCATTTGTACACCCATCTATACTGAAAATGTTATTACTTATGTACTGGTTATAGAATAGTTGTGCAAGCAGGAAAGTTTAGAAAAACTCAAACTCCCAGTGGGAGGATTGAACAGAGAGGTACTAAAATGTTAAAGGGACAGTATTCACTCATTTTCATATAACTGCATGCAATAGACACTACTGTAAAGAATAAGATGCACAGATACTGATATAAAAATCCAGTATAAAATGGTTAAAAACGTACTTAGAAGCTTTCAGTTTAGATCTGTTGAAAAGGCAGTTGGAAAGCCCATTGCAAGTGGGAAATAAGACACTCTCCCCTCCCCCTTATTTTGCATATGAAAAGACCCTTTACACAAACAGGAGCAAGCTGGAGAAGGTAGCTGACGGTATTCAAATAAAACTTTGGGGCTTGGTTAGGAGTCTGAAAATCAGAGCAATGTTATTTAAAAATAAACAAAACTATACATTTAAAAAAAAAAAAAAAAAACTTTATGGGCTTTATAAATAGATCATCTACAAAACATTTATGCGAAGAAAAAATGAGTGTATAATGGCCCTTTAATTCTACAGTACACTGTCCCTTTAATGGCGCAGCAGCTACCAAGCAAGCAATTGTTTGCCACTTGGTACAAATTATATTTGAGACAACCCCAATAGCTTTTAAATAGTGAGGTATGAATATGAGGCAAGAGTCTTCACAGGGCCAATAGAATCTTTATGAATTCTGCAAATCATCTGTATAAAGGAGAAATGTTTTATTACAGATAAAATTGACATTTCATTTGCAGAACTTTTATTGTTTTACAGTCCATTGACATATCCCTTGAATAACCTCTTCAGAATTGTTTATCTTATCTCCTCTTCTGTAATCAATTAATGACAGATAAAAGTGACCTGGTCTGATCAAGCTATCACTGTGGCAGCAATAGAATATTTGTAAATAAACTCATATAAGTAAACCATTTTGACCTAGAATACGATTGGAGCTCTAACAGTTACACGCAAGTAATAAGGGGTTTATTGCAGGTGCTTGTGCACGTCGAGTTTTTCGCCAGTAGTACAAGTTGAAAGTAAACTGATTTGAGTGCAGTTCAAGATAACGTGTGTTGGTTTAGCATGTGAGCAATAACTTTTTACTTTCAACTTGAAATACAAGCGCAACCTGATGCAGTCAAAAAGTTGACTTCATGAAGAGCAGTTAACGATCGAGCAGGAGCGATAAAAAGCGCTCCACTTGTAATCTGGCACTTTTATAGGCAATTTAATGGACTAAAGGTGGTACACAAAAAACATCTAAAACCTTAAATGGACAGTCAACTCCAAATTTTTTATTGTTTAAAAAGCTAGATAATCCCTTTATTACCCATTCCCCAGTTTTGCATAACCGACACTGTTATATTAATACACTTTTTACCTCTGTGATTACCTTGTATCTAAGCATCTTCTGACAATCCCCTGATCACATGACTATTTATTTATTATCTATTGACTTGCATTTTAGCTAATTAGTGCTGTGTTGTGCACAACTTCACGGGGCGTAAGCACAATGTAATCTATATGGCCCACATGAACTAGCAGTCTCCTCTTTGTGAGAAGTTAATACAAAAGCATGTGCTAAGAGGCTGTCTGTAGTGGCCTAGAAACAGGCAGAAATTTAGAGGTTTAAATGTTATAAGGTATATTAATATAGCAATGTTAGTTGTGCAAAACTTGGGAATGGGTAATAAAGGCTTTATCTATCTTTTTAAACTATAACATTTTTGTTGTTGACTGTCCCTTTAATATTAAATAAATAAAAGAATGGTGATTAATTTCATTTGAACATTAGTTTAGGAGTTATTGTATACTGAGAAATGTTACAGATAATGGAACCTATTATTTAAGGGTTTTGAATAATGAGTTGTCATTGGCTGATATATATTGATTTACATATTTTTATTTCATCATGGTAATTCATTCCTTATCATTCATATAAAATATTGTGCTGTCACTTCAGTCCAGCACACGTGTAAGATTATAACCATCTACAGGGCAGCTACATTTTTAGTTTAAAAATAAAAAAATAAGTTTGACAACTAAAAGGTAAAGTGATCTGTAATCTAGTAAAGCAAAGGTCAAACCTTGCAGTAATGTTCCCATTGAATGAAAAGCAAGAGAAATATAATAATAAGAAAAAAATATGATTTTACTCGATTTATGTTACATGTTAAGATCCTGTAGCTTAATTTAATATTTTCTTTACCAGTGACCACAAATGATTTCAAGTGTTCTTTGCTATGTGGTTTATTTTATGACTTTCTAACCAGTGGTTCATTTTAGATGGAATTTACATGAGAACAAACTATTGCTCTATTTTCACAAAAGTAAATGAATGATCGTTACTGTTGGATCTAGTCTATAAATTGTGTTTTATATGGGCTATTGATTATAGTTATGTGTTTATTATTTATTTTATTGTTATATGTGTTTAGATTAATGCAGCCTTTGATTAGAGGTTGAGAAATGCCAAAAAAAGAAAAGGTGCATTCAAAAACATTAGGCAGCCCCTAGTTAATGTGTAGCAGAGTGAAAAAAATGCCCTAAATGAGCTTTATTTGCACTACTGTGTATGTTTAACCCATTTAAATGGGCTAGCCAACATATCTGGCGAGTCAGTGGTAAGAGGATTATATGTAGCTACCAATCAGCAGCTAGCTCCCAGCAGTAAAATGCCCTACTTAGGTATGTTTTTAACAAAGGATACAAAGTAAATGGAGTAAATTTGATAATTGAAGCAAATTGAAAAGTGTTCCAAATTTGCATGCTAAGCCATGAAAGTTGAATTATGACATTAATGTCCCTTTAATATGAAGTTAATTAGCTATTGAATTTTACTTTTGCGTTGACCTCAGTAAGTTTATTTAAAAATACTAATACAAATACCAATGAACTGTCCTTGGATAAATCCAAACTTTTAATGGTTAATGCTTTATCTAGGTTGGTGGGGCTTACCTTTTTAATAGAATGAGACAAATTGAATACAATATATATATATATACAGACAGAATGCTGGTATTGCAGGTCAGGGGCACGACTGCTGGCAACAATTTTTTGTTTTACTTGCCTATTTGGGCATGTGGTTCCACTTTGTCCAATGGTACTCCCTGACACAGCTTTGAGCTCAAAATGACTTCACCCCTGCCCAGACTACATACCGCCAGCCTCTTGAAGAATATGGTCTGTTGTTAATATTCCAAATATTATTTAAAATAATCTCTTCTTGGAAAACAGTAAGAACAGCTATTTTTGGAGTGTGGACCAAAGGATTCACCACAAATGGATGAATCATCAGTTAGTTGTGTTTTATTTTTTTAATTTAATTTTAATAAGGATTCAAATAACCCAGTATTAACTATATGATTTACACTGTTATATGTTTCATGTCATCTAAGGAATCTTGGACACAAAGTTCAGAGTGAGAACTTAAACAATGAATTTAACTACATTATGGCTACACCCATGGGTATGTGCTGGATTGTATGAACCTATTAGCAATATGTGTGGCTGGACTCAATTAGTAAAGGTGCCTGCATAGTTTTGGCCATAGAATATGTATGTGTGTGTGTGTATTGCTAACAGGTGCATAAAATCCAGCACATAGTCATGAAATCCCTGTAGACAAACACTGGCAATACAATGTGTTTTACTGAAGAGCCCAGTGACTTTAAACATGGTATTGTCATAGGATACCACCTTTGCCACAAGTCAGTTTGGGATATTCCTGCACTACTAGATCTGCCTGGGCCATCTTTAAGTGCTATTATTGTGACGCATAAGCATCTAGGAGCAACAACAGCCCAGCAACAAAACCACATAAATTCACAGGGTGGGCCACTGAGTGCTAAAGTACATAGTGTGTAACAATCACCTATCATATGTTGCGTCACTCACTACAGATTTCCAAACAACCTCTTAAAAGGGACAGTATACACCAGCATTGTTATTGTTTTAAAAAGATAGATAATCCCTTTATTACCCATTCCCCAGTTTTGCATAACCAACACAGTTATATTAATGTTTGTTTTACCTTGTAACTAAGCCTCTACAGACTGCCCCATTATCTCAGTACTTTGACAGGCATGCAGTTTAGTCAATCAGTGCAGACTCCTAAATAACTCCACGGGAGTGAGCACAATGTTATCTGTATGACACACATGAACTAGTACTTTCTAAGGGGCAGTTTCCAACGGTTTAGAAATCAGTTTGTGCCTAGCTAGGCTTAGCTTTTCAAAAATACCACCAAGGGAACAAAGCTAATTTAATGCTAAAAGTCAATTGGAAAGTTGTTTAAAATTGCATGCCCTATCTGAATCATGAAAGTTTAATTTTGGCTAGACTGTCCCTTTAAGGAAACATCACCACAAGAACTGTTCATCAGGAGTGTCATGAAATGGGTTTTTATGTCCATGCAGCTGTACAAAAGCCTCATATCAACTTGGGCATTGCCTAAATATTGACTGTAGCAGTGTAAAGCATTCTGCACTGGACTCTGGAGCAGTAAAAATGTGTTCTCTGATGTAATGAATCACGCCTCACTATCTGGCAATCTGATGAAACAAGGACAATGTAGCATATGTCAAGGACATGCTACCTACTGGAAGTCATAGTGCCTACTGTAACATTTGATTGAGGAAACATAATAGTCTGGGGAGTCAGAGTAAATGCTAGGACCCTTAGATCCTGTGAAGGATTATCTAAATTCTACAGGATACAAAGACATTTTAGACATTTCTTTGTGGCAACAGTTTGGGGAAAGCCCTTTCCTGTTCCAGCATGACTGTGCCCCTGTGCACAAAGTGAGGTCCATGGTGTGAAGAAACTTGAGTGGCCTGCACATAACCCTAACCTCAATCCTAATGATCACCTTTGGCATGAATTGGATTGCTGATTGTGAGCCAGACCTTCAAGTCCAACAACAGTGATTGACCTTTCTTTATGTCTAATTAGACACAAATGCTCACCTTCACTCTCCAAAATCTTGTGGAAAGTCTTTCCGAAAGAGTCACAACAAAGGGGGGGGGGGGGGGCAACTCCATATTAATGTTGATGATTTTGGTACAAGCTCATGTAGGCATAATGTTCAGGTGTCCACATACGTTTGTCCATATAATGTGTGTGTATATATATATATATATATATATATATATATATATATATATAAAAGTATATAAAAATTAATTAAAATTATCGTGGAGATAAAAGTCTGACATTAAAATCCTCCATGTCACAAAAGTAAATCAATAAAAATAAAAATCTGAGATGTTGGATATCTAATTTGCATATCTTAACCAGAAACCTTTTGTGCATTGATATCAGTGTATATAGAGTTTTTCCTGGGTAAAAGTAAGCGGGGATACTTGCCTAGATGTACTAATTTCCTATGCAACAATGGTTTTAAGTATATATATATATATATATATATATATATATATATATATATAATATGGGCAAACATTATAGGCAACCATTTGTTCTTTAATTTTTGTGTTTCTCTTTTTTCACCACCGTGTTTGCAGAAATGAGATTTTGACAAATAGGTCCCATATTATTTTGCTTACAGAACTTTATCTCAGAACATTTGGAAAACTGAACATTAAGAAGCTGTGTGTGACAGCCTACATTTGATATGTGTGTAATACTCTGAACATCAAATGGTAATTTGGCTACAGACACCGGAATTCTATTTAGGTTGCTAAATATGCATTAAGTGCTTTTTCTGCAGAGACACAAAGTCAATTTTTTTCATACCTCCTCAGGAAAATGTATCAAGTAGGTGAATGCACATAAAACTATTTTGTCTGGGTCTTTTACATTCTGATGTGATGAATCATTCACCTTGTAGATAGGCAAAGCTATTGGATAGAATCTAGTGCCAACAAGGGGAATCATTCTTGTATCGTCTATAGTATTATCCATAAACTCCTTTTGAACCATTATGTTTTTAAGCACTTCAGGTCTTAGTGCCACAATACCCATTAGGAATCACAATCCAAACTCTAAAAGTAAGATCTATATTGCAAGATATACAATTTCTTGTTTCAAGTATAGCTGGAAAAATAAATATATCATTTTTAAAGAATCATTTCAAATAAGGTAAAATAAGTCTTTTCTTGTTCATAATATTTTGTGTTGGAGAAAGTACAGAGTCTTATGTTTCTGTCATTTGTAGACCAAAACAATATACTTGTTTTTTTATCTGTATAATATACTTACTTAAAGAGACATTGCATTGTCATTTTTTTCTCCTGTTTATTTTTTTTCCCAACGATCCATTTACCTGCTGGAGGGGATTACATTGTTTACAAATAAGTCTTTTACCTTTGTTTTGCCATTTGAACTAAATTATTTTGTCTGTTGAAACTACAATGTTTATTCTTTGTAGAACAGTTTTGCAAACAAGAGCCAGCTGAAGAAATCAACATCCTAGTGGTGGGGGTGAACCAACCCATTAAAGGGTGTTCCGGCACCTGCCTGGAATACAGTAATCTTTATATCAGCTACTCATTTATGTACATTGTACCTTCAGGAGCTGATCCCTAGCTGTTACTGGAGCAGACACAGCTAGCCACTATCATTATCTTAGCAAAATCTGGACAATTAGGGAAATCTCACAATTTTCAAAGTAAAATTACCGGAATGGGGCAAAGTAAATAATAAAAATATATTGCAAACTTCAATGATTCAAATAGTTCATGCAATTTTTAAACAACTTTAAAAATCTAATTTTCTTCATTCTCTTGATATCCTTGGTTAAAAAAAAACATATGTAGGTAGGCTCATGGGTGTGCACATGTCTTGAGCACTGTATGGCAGCAGTGTTTGCAACAATGTTTGTAACAAGGTTATACATTTTTGAAAAGATTGGTTCAATTTAATTCAATGGAAGCCAAAAACCTCTCTGTTGTTATGTGGCCAGTAATGTATAATGAGTCCAGTGCAAAATGAAAGGTTTAATTAATTTGGACAGCTATTTTAATGACCATCAGCTTAGTCTAAAGGATTAACATATTAGACTGCAAGGTAAAGAACACAAATGAAAGAGAGTCCTCAAATATGTTTGACATGCCAGTAAGTTAAAGGGACAGTTTGCTCAAAATCTTTCTCCCATTTAATGGGTTCCCAATGATCTACTTTACTTGCTGGAATGTAATAATTTGCTTACAAGTTTTTACTTTACCCTTATATTGACATTTTAAATAGTTGATTTAGTCTGTGGTATCCCAACCTATTATGACTTTTCTAACCTTAGGTCCAAGCTATAGATAAGCTGTGCAAACACAGACAGTAGAATAAATTACACCCCCAATGGGGTATAGAAGAAATAAGGAAATATATTGTTTATTTGCCATTGTTCTCTCAAAGTATTGGTCTTTGGTTTATGGACAGATAAAAGAAAAAGAAGCATGCATATGTACACAATATGATAATGTAATGAGATCTGATTATACCTACAAGCTCATAGTAACATAGTAACATAGTAGATAAGGTTGAAAAAAGACTGAAGTCCATCGAGTTCAACCTATACAAATCTAAAATACTTACAAAAAGCTCCAGTTAAGCTTAAATAACCCCATTAAAATGTGACCCATTTAATACTAGCAATCATATCCATGAATTTTGTTTATATACAGAAATTTATCCAGACCAATTTTAAATGTATCTATGGTATTGGCATTCACTACCTCCTTTGGTAATGAGTTCCACAATTTTATTGCTCTTACAGTGAAAAAACGTTTCCGTTGCAGGAGATTAAATCTCTTTTCCTCCAACCTTAAATTATGACCTCTTGTCAGAACCAATTTTCTTGGAATAAAAAGAGCTTCTGCCATCTCTGTATATGGGCTTTTAATATATTTATATAAAGTAATCATGTCACCTCTCAAGCGCCTTTTTTCTAAAGAGAACAGACCCAGTTTGGCTAGCCTCTCCTCATAGGTTAATTTCTCCAATCCCCTTATTAGCTTTGTGGCCCTTCTCTGAACGTTTTCTAGTTCTGCAATATCTTTTTTAGCAATCGGTCCCCAGAACTGCACTCCAAACTCAAGGTGAGGTCTTACCAGGGCTTTATATAATGACAGAATTATGCTTTCCTCCCTTGAATCAATGCCTCTTTTAATACATGCTAGTATCTTATTAGCCTTTGAAGCCGCTGCCCTGCATTGTGCACTCATCTTTAGCTTGTTATCTATTACTACTCCCAAATCCCTTTCCTCCTGTGTTTGGCTAAGTCTTGTCCCATTTAAAAAATACATAGCCTGCTTATTTTTACTTCCAAAATGTAGAACCTTACATTTTTCCGTATTAAATCTCATTTTCCATTCACTTGCCCATAGTTCTAATTTTAGCAAATCCCTTTGCAAAGAGAGCTCATCCTGCTCTGACCTAATGACCTTACTTAACTTAGTATCATCTGCAAAAATAGAGATGTCGCTATTTAATCCTTGCTCCAAGTCATTTATAAAAATATTAAAAAGAACAGGGCACAGTACTGATCCCTGGGGGACGCCACTGATTACCTTTGTCCAATCTGAGTATGATCCATTTACTGCTACTCGTTGCTCCCTATCTTTTATCCAGTTATTTACCCATGAGCTAACATTTTCAGCTATTCCCAGTCCCTTAATTTTGTGCATTAATCTCTCATGTGGCACTGTATCAAATGCCTTTGCAAAATCTAAGTATATCACATCAACTGATTCCCCTTTATCTATATTTTTACTTACTTCCTCGTAGAATCTAATTAGATTAGTTTGACATGATCTATTTCTCCTAAAGCCATGCTGATTAGAACTCATAATCTTGTTTACACGAATATGCTCATCAATATAATCCCTTATAATCCCTTCAAATATCTTCCCCACTATTGATGTCAGACTAACTGGTCTATAGCTTCCTGGATCATCCCTGCTTCCCTTTTTGAAGAGTGGCACCACATCAGCTTTATGCCAATCCTGGGGTACCATGCCTGAGGATAATGAGTCTTGAAAAATTAAGAGTAAAGGTTTGTCTATAACAGTGCTAAATTCACTTAACACCCTTGGGTGTATTCCATCTGGGCCTGGAGTTTTATTTACCTTAATATTTTTTAGTTTTTTCCTGATATCCTCTAAACAAAACCCAGTTAGTGGTATGGACTGGCATGTTCTATTCTGTTCCAAAGTATCATTCAATGGTTCCTCTCTTGTGTATACTGAAGAAAAAAACTGGTTTAGTACCTCAGCCTTCTCCCTGTCATTATTTATCATGCTACCCTCCACACATTTTAATGTACCTATATTATCCTTTTTAGATTTTTTGCTATTTATGTACTTAAAGAACCTTTTATTAGGTTGTGGATTCAAAACACAATATCAGCTATTTTATACACACAAATAAACCTTAAAAACTAAATTATAATACATTTTATACTCTGCAGTTGTAAAAAAAAAAGTAATTGGGAATAAATATTTTACAGTATACTGTCCCTTTAAAGCATAAGCTCAGCTTTTATCTCATAAAGAATGCATTTTGAAAACATTGACTATTTTTAAGTTATGTCTCATTTCAACAAGTTGCAGAGAAAGGGATAGTGAGAATAATTACTTGCTTAGCCATGAAATAGCACAAGGTCATTTTTTTTATTTTTCTTTCTTTTTTGCTTTTTGAAACTACATAAGGTCAGGGTACAACGTTCCAGCAGAGGTTGAATAGGTAATGTAATTTAGACAATATATATAAAATGTGTTAAGTCCAAATTTATTTGCAGCTTTTAATTACTTTTTTTTAAAAAGTGTTTCGGTGTTAATTGGGCTCATCAAACATGTAGTTCATAATATTACAAAGAATACATTAAAAAGGGACTCTTTTGTGTTACAGACATTGGTATGATTAATATTGTTAGATGTGCCAACTACCAAGGCCATGCGGTCATTTTGTTTAAAACAATAGAGTAGGTTGTTTAAAAACATTCTTTCAAAATATGCATTAGTGGCCGTGCAAATGTCCTTAATATTAATAATCATCGTTTACTTTTTTTTTCAATGTTAAAATTGAATTATTATATTTAATTTCATTGTTTATCTCTTACAAAAAAATATGATATAGAAGTAAAGAGAATAAAAAGACCCAATTTATTTTGAAACGTATTGAAAATGACATCCAATTAGTGATCTTTTCTTACTAAGTTATAATAAGGTGATATTAGTAGCGGTTAGTGTCATAATGTTTGAATTGGATACTTGGCTAAATGGTATTAATCTGTTTTAAAATTCATAGGAAAATCACAATAGCATTACTAAGTTATTTATATAATCCTCATATCAGCATTTATTTAAAGCGACATTAAAATCTTTGAGATAATATGAAATGATAAATTGCATATATAAAAACAGCGACTCTGCAATATACTTTCATTATGCATGTTGTCCCCTTTTCCTGTAATTTTATTCTGAAAGTGTGAGCTTTTCAGCTCCTGTTAGAAATGGAAGTGCAGATCACAGTTACATTACACACAGCCATTGGCTGCACACTCTAGTGACCTATTTATAACTGTTCCTAATAATTGGTCACAGCAGAGAAGGTAACCTAAGTTACAACATGACAGCTCCCATTGGTTTATACACTAAAACTTTATACTTATTTGTCAATATTTAAACAGCTAATTAAACTTTAAAAAAATACATATACATGTTATTCTCAGACTAATCTTTTCTCTGAATGATTCATTCTATCTAGCATATATTAAGTGTTTAATGTTCCTTAAAGGGACATAAAACTGCTGAGTACAACTACAATATTAGGTCACTAGTCACTATGTTATTGGTTTTTCTCCTGTGCCATCAGCTGTCTTTAAAGTCATTGTCTTATTTTAAGCCCTCACAATTATCAGTTAGCGAAGCTCTGCATCTTCACACCGGGTGCCATCATCTTGGTTTATATCATAAAAAATTATGTTTATTTGCCATTAGTGATGTCGCAAACCTAAAAAATTGGGTTTGCGAACGGCGAACGTGAACTTCCCCAAAAGTTCACAAACGGGCGAACTGGGCGAACCGCCATAGACTTCAATAGGCAGGCAAATTTTAAAACCCACAGGGACTCTTTCTGGCCACAATAGTGATGGAAAAGTTGTTTCAAGGGCACTAACCCCTGGACTGTGGCATGCCGGAGGGGGATCCATGGCAAAACTCCCATGGAAAATATAGTTGATGCAGAGTCTGGTTTTAATCCATAAAGGGAATAAATCACCTAACATTCCTAAATTGTTTGGAATAACGTGCTTTAAAACATCAGGTATGATGTTGTATTGATCAGGTAGTGTAAGGGTTACGCCCGCTTCACAGTGCACAGTGTAGGTGATATACCTGCCCTGACCATGTTTGCAGACCAGGTATCAGTGGTCAGATGGACCCTTGCCCCAACACTGTGTGCCAGACATGCCATTATAGCAGACTTATATGGCTTTGGCATTGCTTTTTGGTAATTAGAAGGCTGCTGAATGCCACTGCGCACCACGCGTGTTTTATACCCAGCAGTGAAGGGGTTAATTTGGGAGCATGTAGGCAGCTTGTAGAGTTAATTTTAGCTTAAGTGTAGTGTAGTAGACAACCCAAAGTATTGATCTAGGCCCATTTTGGTATATTTCATGCCACCATTTCACCGCCAAATGCGATCAAATAAAAAAAAATTGTTCACTTTTTCACAAACTTTAGGTTTCTCACAGAAATTATTTACAAACAACTTATGCAATTATGGCATAAATGGTTGTAAATGCTTCTCTGGGATCCCCTTTGTTCAGAAATAGCAGACTTATATGGCTTTGGCATTGCTTTTTGGTAATTAGAAGGCTGCTAAATGCCACTGCGCACCACACATGTTTTTTGCCCAGCAGTGAAGGGGTTAATTAGGGAGCATGTAGGCAGCTTGTAGAGTTAATTTTAGCTTAAGTGTAGTGTAGTAGACAACCCAAAGTATTGATCTAGGCTCATTTTGGTATATTTAATGCCACCATTTTACCGCCAAATGCGATCAAATTTAAAAAAAAATTAAATTTTTTCGCAATTTTAGGTTTCTCACTGAAATGATTGACAAACAGCTTGTACAATTATGGCACAAATGGTTGTAAATGCTTCTCTGGGATCCCCTTTGTTCAGAAATAGCAGACATATATGACTTTGGCGTTGCTTTCTGGTAATTAGAAGGCCGCTAAATGCTGCTGCGCATCACATGTGTATTATGGCTAGCAGTGAAGGGGTTAATTAGTAGTTTGTAGGGAGCTTGCAGGGTTAATTTTAGCTTTAGTGTAGAGATCAGCCTCCCACCTGACACATCAGACCCCCTGATCCCTCCCAAACAGCTCCCTTCCCTCCCCCACCCCACAATTGTCCCTGCCATCTTAAGTACTGGCAGAAAGTCTGCCAGTACTAAAATAAAAGGTTTTTAATTTTTTTTTAGCATATTTACATATGCTGTGGTGTAGCATCCCCCCTTAGCCCCCATCCTCCCTGATCCCCCCCAAAACAGCTCTCTAACCCTCCCCATCTGCCTTATTGGTGGCCATCTTGGGTACTGGCAGCTGTCTGCTATTATTTCACAGTCAATTTTTTTTTTTTAAATGTACACTACTGTTACACCAGATATGAGTGGTGGCACTGGGCAAGTGGGCACAGTATATACTGTGAGCCTGACACACATGCTGGCAGGCAGGCAACTGCAATTAGATTACACAGGAAAAAAAAAAGCAGACTGATGTTCTAGCCCTAAAAAGGGCTTTTTGGGGTGCTGTCCTTACAGCAGAGATCAGATGAGTCCTTCAGGACTGTAGTGGACACTGAATACACTAGCCTAGCTATCGATTTCCCTATTAATTCAGCAGCAGCTACACTGTCCCTCCTCTCACTAAGAATGCAGCTTCCAAATGAATCTAAAATGGATGCTGTCCAGGAGGTGGGAGGGTCTGGGAGGGAGGGTCTGCTGCTGATTGGCTGTAATGTGTATTCTGACTGTGAGGTACAGGGTCAAAGTTTACTTAATGATGACGAATAGGGGGCGGATCGAACATCGCATATGTTCGGCCGCCGAAGCGAGCGCGAACATACTATGTTCGCCGGGAACTATTCGCTGGCGAACTATTTGCGACATCACTATTAGCCATATTTTATAGATATACACAATCAGTTACATGTATCAGAAGTAGACATGTGCACTGGCAAAATGTTCGGTTTGGCTGAATATTTTGTTCTGAATATTCAGAATACTTTGTTTTTTAAACATTAAACACCTCTTTTTAAACTAAAGAAATACCAACCATTAATGGAACATTTATATTAATTTTTGTTAAACAAAGGTACATGTTCCACTTTGTCAGGTGAAAAAGGAGTGACTAAAATAATTACCTAAGCGTGCCTGCAGTGCAAACCCACTCCTTTTCTTCACAGAGTCCTGGCTGCGCTAACAGGCTTAGCATGGTGGGACCTTATCCTTTAGTGCAGGCCCAGGGAGACGCCGCACTGCCGGGGGCTCTATGAAGAAGAGAAACGGGTTAGCGTCGCTCTCCAGCACGATTATGGAAAATATTTACAACTATTTAAAGCAAAAAAAAAGAATTAATGCCCAAATTCCGTCTTATTCCTTAATTTTCTTTAGATTTCGTGCTGCATTCATTCAGATATTTTTCTTGTTAAAACAAATGAAAGTGCACAAAAGAATGGGCTAAATTTATAGATGTTCCCTAAGCTGCAGAAAAACCTTCTGATAAAGGGGAAATCATGTTCATAATGAATTTCACCTTACCTCTGAAAACACATGCCTAATGGCTTCTCAAGACATTTTAAGGAAAAAGTATCTTCCTTTTTTTTTAATAAAGATGTTCATGTGGTATTTTAGCCAGCTTTAAACAGAAAAGCTGTGTCACTTCTAAGTAATTTAGCATATATCCCTTTAAAGGGACCGTCTACTTGAAAATGTTTATTGTTTTAAAAGTTAGATATTCCCTTTATCACCCATTCCCCATTTTTGCATAACATGGTTATATGGATATACTTTTTACCTCTATGATTATCTTGTATCTAAGCCTCTGCAGGCTGTCCCCTTATCTCAGTGCTTTTTACAAACTTGCATTTCAGCTAATTAGTGCGGAATTCACGTATAACTCCACAGGAAGGAGCAAAATGTTATATGTCTGGCACACATGAAACTAGCATGGCCTATTTGTGAAAAGCTAACAAAATGCACTCAGATAAAAGGCAGCCTTAAAGGGCTTGTAAATCAACATATAAGCCCATCTGGGTTTAGCCTTCAACAAAGAATACCAAAAGAACAAAGCAAATTTGATGATAAAAATAATTGGATGTCCTATCTGAATCATAAAAAAAAATAATTTTGACTTTACTGTCCCTTTAAGTGAAAGATTTCTGTTGAAGCATTTCTGCTAATACATGTGTACAGTATCACATCCCTATCAAAAATTGTTTCTACTCCAGTTACAAGATCATTCTTTGGAGCAGAAAAGCAGACAAAAACTAAACACTATAAAGCAAATAACACCAGAGTGAAGTCCGGTGTTTTCTGCAAGTTACCTGTTGGATAAGTCACATTAGATAGGGCATGTTGTTTGTATAGGTATCTCATGTCTTTATATAATTACTGCAGTTAAATCTAAGATCTCAGCACATACAATATCATTCTAAAAAAAGTAAATTTCTTTGGAAATATTATTGTGCCTAAAAAAAATTTGTCTTTGACATAAATTCCCAAATGATTGGGTTGGTTTCTTTCAGACAGACTAATGGTCAATTATTTTTTTTGGAAGATAACAATTCCAAGAATCACAATAGCCAAATTAACCATTTTTATACCCTGGTTACTCCAGCTTCTAGTGCAAAAGATACAAAAGCCAGTAAAAGCCTCAAAAGAGTTTAACCAAAAGGCAGATTATTACATTACAAAGAAAAAGCATTGCCGTGCTACAAAGAATTAAAGTGGGAGGAGGATTTAAAGTCATGTGTCAGGAAACATTGTTTAAAACCCACATAGAGTCTTGGGGAAAAGGCCAATTATGTGCATTTCACAGGAGGTGGGACTGTCCTTTGTGTATAATTAGCTCTTTTATTTAAAGAAAAGATTTTCAATAGAAAAACCAATTAGCTGTCATAAATGGCAATTTGAAGATTTTTCTGCACAGATCCCTAGGGGAATGGAAAAGGAGGTTCTTCCTTCCATACTTTGTTCTCGCACACACTCTTTTTTTCCCCCTCATTAGGCTTGTTTTTAGTCGTATGTCCTGGTAATGAGTGGTGCAGTTGCAACACTTAAACTACAGAACGCCAGTCTAACAAGGTAACGGATGCAGGTGAAATTGAACTGCCTTTAGCAACAGCTCCTTTAATGTGAAGCTTTTTTCTGAGAGTTGG
Source organism: Bombina bombina (assembly GCF_027579735.1). Taxonomy (NCBI): domain Eukaryota; kingdom Metazoa; phylum Chordata; class Amphibia; order Anura; family Bombinatoridae; genus Bombina; species Bombina bombina. The sequence goes on from NC_069505.1 coordinate 218,260,427, forward strand.
TCCTAGGGTAAAAAGCCAACAGCTTGGGAAATCAGGAGGGCCTTTCAGGGTCTTGACTGTATAAAACAAGCAAGCAGAGAGCCCTTAAGGTATCGACCATTAAACTACAGTTCTCTTGAAAGTTATTTCCAGACCAATTAATTTAGCAGAAATCTTCAATTGAGGCTCTTTATAAGACCCTTATATGGAAGTACAAACATTATTGTCCTAATAGGTTTTCAGTAAAAATTAAGAACAATTAAGTTGACCTAACAACCGATACATATGTCTTTATTATTAAACAGCTAATCATCTGAATAACTGTCTTTATTTTTATTTATTCCAAATTTGCAAACAAAAATGTAAACCTTTTTTTAACTACTGAAATAATCACCTAATTAGTTCATTAATACTTTTTATTTGTTAAAAGTATAACAGATAAAAAAATGTTTTATAGATTTGCCACTTTTGTTATTCCTTTGCAAGTGAAAACTAAGGCTAAAAAAATATATATATATTCAGATCATTTATCAAAACCAAATGTACTTCTATTTATCATTACATTAATTTTTTTTTAGTTTAGACCAAATATTGTTGAAAATAGCTTCATAAATTAGCAGTAAGGGAATAAATCAGTGGTCAGGATATGAAAAAAAGACGTTGCTACTCAGCCCTGTGTTATAGCAGAGATAATTTTTGCACATAACTGTTTTATGGGTAAATGGAACACATTTTTCTATGAGAAGGAGTACAGCAAAGTATTTTATTCCTGTTGGTATCTACAGATAGAAAAATGGAAATACGGTTGACTTGCAGATTGTGTTTGTCAAAGATAGTATTGATTTTTAGAACAGGGCTATTATAAACGAAACTGGGTTATTATTTATTGTATTTTTAGATTATTATGTGAAATTTAATTTTCATGATTAAAAAATAATCAAAGTTATAACTTGTTAGATGTTTTAAATGGCCACGTATCTAATTGAATGAGACTTTCACTCACAAAATGACTGTATCATCCCACCTAACAGAGGACCTGTGACTGATGCCCCACAGGTGTTTTATGGGTGGCGCAATGATGTAAGACGCAGATCTGCGGGTTGCTGACAGGGTTGGGTAGCTGTGACAGTTCCTGGTTTCACACTAGAAAAGCCATTTACTATGTGGTAAGGTTGGGAGTTGCTGTGTAGTGTTTAATACATTGTAAACATTACATTTTTGCATGAAGTTTCTTTTTCAATTTATTTTTGTAACAGATTCTAGTCACCTGGAAAACCCTTTGCTGAATATTTTTAACCACAGGTTTATAAACTTTATTTTTTTAGTAATTACAGTAAAACACTTTTTAAGCATATTACCGTTACAGTAACAGCCATTACTAGTGTTCCCCTAATTCCACAATATGTTGTAAACATAGATTATAAGTAATAATCATGAAGATATTTTTCTATTTCAAAAATTGTATCTGCCCTCATCTGGCTTGAATTTTACTAGGCCCTCCTATTGGGGTTTTTTTTTTTTTTTACTCTAACATCAAAATATTTTTTCACCAATTGTCCCTCCGTGAGTTTTTGTTCCACATAACACTTAATATTCATATTCCTTTTTTTATAATTGTTTTGTTGTTACATTATTCACATTTCCATATCCTTCTCTGACTAAGCCTATCTTTATTTCTTGTAACATCTTAGGTTTTTTTACAGTATAAACTGTCACCTCCCTGGAGAACCAGCTTGGTATTTTACTTTTGTACAGTGGGGCAAAAAAAGTATTTAGTCAGCCACCAATTGTACAGGTTCTCCCATTTAAGAATATGATAGAGGCCTGTAATTTTCATCACACGTATACCTCAACTATGAGAGACAAAATGTGGAAACAAATCCAGACAATCACATTGTCTGATTTGGAAAGAATTTATTTGCAAATTATGGTAGAAAATAAGTATTTGGTCACCTAAAAACAAGCAAGATTTCTGGCTCTCACAGACCTGTATCTTCTTCTTTAAGAGGCTCCTCTGTCTTCCACTCATTACCTGTATTAATGGCACCTGTTTGAACTTGTTATCAGTATAAAAGACACCTGTCCACAACCTCAAACAGTCACACTCCAAACTCCACTATAGTGAAGACCAAAGAGCTGTCGAAGGACATCAGAAACAAAATTGTAGACCTGCACCAGGCTGGGAAGACTGAATATGCAATAGGCAAGCAGCTTGGTGTGAAGAAATCAACTGTGGGAGCAATAATTAGAAAATGGAAGACATACAAGACCACTGATAATCTCCCTCATTCTGGGGCTCCACGCAAGATCTCACCCCGTGGGGTCAAAATGATCACAAGAACGGTGAGCAAACATCCCAGAACCACACGGGGGGACGTAGTGAATGACCTGCAGAGAGCTGGGACCAACGTAACAAAGGCTACCATCAGTAACAAACTACGCCACCAAGGACTCAGATCCTGCCAGACTTGTCCCCCTGCTTAAGCCAGTACATGTCTGGACCAGTCTGAAGTATGCTAGAGAGCATTTGGATGATCCAGAAGTGGATTAGGAGAATGTCATATGGTCAGATGAAACCAAAGTAGAACTGATTGGTAGAAACACAACTCGTTGTGTTTGGAGGAGAGAGAATGCTGAGTTGCAACCAAAGAACACCATACCTACTGTGAAGCATGGGGTGGCAACATCATGCTTTGTGTCTGTTTCTCTGCAAAGGGAACAGGAGGACTGATCCGTGTACATGAAAGAATGAAAGGGGCCATGTATCATTTTGAGTGCAATCCTCCTTCCATCAGCAAGGGCATTGAAGATGAAATGTGGCTGGGTCTTTCAGCATGACAATGATCCCAAACACACTGCCCAGGCAATGAAGGAGTGGCTTCGTAAGAAGCATTTCAAGGTCCTGGAGTGGCCTAGCCAGTCTCCAGATCTCAACCCCATAGAAAACCTTTCGAGGGAGTTGAAAGTCCGTGTTGCCCAGCGACAGCCCCAAAACATCACTGCTCTAGAGGAAATCTGCATGCAGGAATGGGCCAACATACCAGCAACAGTGTGTGACAACCTTGTGAAGACATACAGAAAACGTTTGACCTCTGTCATTGCCAACAAAGGATATATAACAAAGTATTGAGATGAACTTTTGATATTGACCAAATACTTATTTTCCACCATAATTTGCAAATAAATTCTTTCCAAAGCAGACAATGTGATTGTCTGGATTTGTTTCCACATTTTGTCTCTCATAGTTGAGGTATACCTATGATGAAAATGACAGGCCTCTTTCATCTTCTTAAGTGGGAGAACTTGCACAATTGGTGGCTGACTAAATACTTTTTTGCCCCACTGTAAACATGTTTGTGGAATACATTTGTTTCTAAAAGAACATTCTTCAAATATTACCACCCTTTCTGTACTTCCTTAAGAAATGTGTAGCCTTTTAAAGAATTGCTATTGTTAATGTACTTTCCCAGTCTCAAACATAAATAAAACTAAAGCAATTCTTGGCTTTAAATGCTAATGGATATTTACAGGTTTTACTCTGTGCCCCTTATAAACATCTGACTAAGGTATGAACCTTGCTAAGTGAACAGGCTTTATGTAAGCATTCTTTTCTCTTTGTCCTTACATGCATCTGATGGAATTCTAGAGTTTAGGTTCAGAATTTCTATTAGCATTTAAACCCAGCTATTTTATTCTTTTTATGTTTGTAACAGTACCCTAAATTCAGAATACATTTCCTTCAAAAGTAATTTTTTATTTATGTATTTATTTTTGCTTATACCTGTCCTTTTTATGCTTGTATTTGTTATTTCCCACAACATCTTTGGGGGCTTTATATTGCAAGGTACGTGTCTCTTCATACTCAGAGATCTGCATAGTGAGGTGAGCAGATCTCAAGCCTCCCTAACATTCTTTAAGACATCTCACAGTACTGACCAAACAAGATAATCTCACCAGAGTGGACAACTTTAAATCTTCTGGCCCTCAGATTCTAAACAGCTGAGCAGTCGCGCTTGAAAGTCTTAAAGGGACACTGAACCCAGTTTTTTTCTATCGTGATTCAGATAGCGCATGCAATTTTAGGCAACTTTCTAATTTACTCCTATTATCAAATTATTTTATTTCTCTTGGTATCTTTATTTGAAATGCAAGAATGTAAGTTTAGATGCCGGCCCATTTTTGGTGAACATACTGTGTTGTTCTTGCTGATTGGTGGGTAAATTCGCCTACTAATAAACAAGTGCTTTCCATGGTTCTGACCCAAAAAAATAGATTAGATGCCTTCTTTTTCAAATAAAGAAAGCAAGAGAATGAAGAAAAATTGATAATAGGAGTAAATTAGAAAGTTGTTTAAAATTGCATGCTCTATCTGAATCACGAAAGAAAAAAATTTGGGTTCAGTGTCCCTTTAACCATGTTCATTCTGGTACCCTTTGTAAGTAAATCTGTTCAGTATTTCTGAAGGTGTTTAGTTCTAAAGTTCTGTATATCTGCAAATGATAAAAAATAATAAAAATAATAATGAATAATTAACTTATGATGATCAATATTGGCAATATTTGTCCATTCTGAAAATCTATGAATGTCTATTAAACATTGTACCATCTATGATTCAGATTCATGTTAAATTCATAATTTCATGTGTTACATTTCAAATACTAATTCGTGGTTACTGTTTGGCCAGACAGACAACTGTTGAGAGACATCATATGCAAGAATAACTTTTTTATATTTTAATGTTGTTTCATGTTTTTTTTATTTATTTAAAGGGACAGTCTAGTCCAAAATAAACTTTCATGATTCAGATAGAGAAGTAATTTTAAACAATTTTCCAATTTACTTTTGTCACCAATTTCGCTTTATTCTATTGGTATTCTTAGTTGAAAGCTAATCCTAGGAGGTTCATATGTTAATTTCTAAGGCCTTGAAGGTCGCCTCTTCTCTCAGGGCGTTTTGACAGTTTTTCACCACTAGAGGGTTTTAGTTCACGTTTATCATATAGATAACACTGTGCTCATGCACGTGGAGTTCCAGTGAGCAAGCTCTGATTGGCTAAAATGGATGTCTGTCAAAAGAACTGAAATAAGGGGGCAGTTTGCAGAGGCTTAGATACAAGGTAATCACAGAGGTAAAAAGCATATTAATATAACTGTGCTGGTTATGCAAAACTAGGGAATGGGTAATAAAAGGATTATCTATCTTTTCAAACAATAGAAGTTCTGGTGTAGACTGTCCCTTTAATTAAAACATTTCTTAATGACATGCTTTCTGTTTAGCAATTCATAAACTTATTTTGAATATTAATCTTGAAAACTAGGTTTGATTGCCTAATATGTTTGAAAGCAGGTTTTTTTATTTATTTCTTTTTTCCTTTTTTTCCCATTTAACCATTTATGATAATATACACCTCATGGAATTCATGTTCCTGAGTCATTTAATGGCACACAAAACCTGTTCATAAAAGCAGACACCTAATTTATATCTAAAATAACCACCTTGGAAAAATATAGAGCTGATCCTTTTACAATAAAATGTGTGTAGTGCCTGTGGCTCTAAATATCAAAACCTAATAATATTTATTAATGATTTATTTATGCACTGTATAGATAGTCACACACTTTCCTATAAGATTTTGTAAGAGGTAAAACAGTTAATACAAATGTTTGCATAAATCAACCTTTTTGAACCTCTTTGAACTTTCCTTTCTCGTCCCTTCTCGCCCACTGATCTGAAGCTGTAGAGCTAGCGTCTATGGAGACAATGGGTGTGCTCTCACGCTACCTTTTCTCTATGCTTCTGCTCAAGCGCCAGGTCCTGAGGTCATTTGGTGCATAATACATAATATATGGAGTACAGTAGTTTACTTTTCCTTGAGCCTTTTAATTAGATTTGGATTTGAGGTTGATTCGTTTTGTGTGAAGACACATACATTTTTATTTTATTGTATTTGTTTACACTGCTGGATAAATATATTTTCTGTTTGACCAACTGAGCTTATTTTCAATGTAGGCAGCAATCAAACAAAGGGACATGAAACTCAAATTGTTTATTCCATAATTCAGACAGAACACACAATTTTCAAATGTGCTTCATTCTCTTGGTATCCTTTGTTGAAGGAGAAGCAATGCACTACTAGGAGCTAGCTGACCACTTCAATGACAAGAAGCATTTATATGCAGCCAGCAATTAGCAGTTAGCTCCTAATATTGCATTGCTGCTCCTGAGCCTACCTAGGTAAACTTTTCAACTAATGATACCAAGAGAACAAAACAACTTAGATAATAGAAGTAAATAAGAAAGTTGTCTAAATCATGAAAGAAACATTTTGTGTTTCATGTCCCTTTAACTATCATACACACTTATTCTTGCCCATGCTCAGTAGGAGCTGGTGACTCAAAAAGATTAAATATAAAAATACTGTGCACATTTTGTTAATGGAAGTAAATTGGAAAGTTGTTTAAAATGGCATGCTCTATCTGAATCATACAAGTTTAATTTTTATTGAGTGTCCCTTTAAGTTTTCTATGTATCCTTAAAGACTCTACTGTTCAGGGATGAATACAATATACACTAATCTTTTCTTTCCTCAGTTCCCCTCCTCCCCGTGTTATCCCCTTGAACCCCCTTAGCATATGATCCCTATGAGCCCAGCTGTTTTGTAGATCACCTTCACGAGATCTGATCTACAACAGTGCAGCTCTACCCATTTGTCTCATATAAATGTTACCTTTTATACCTATGTTTATAATGCTGGCGAATCTGTTTACACTCTACACATAACTGATGATAATAATAATAATTTATCTTTCTCTTCCTTCTGCTAAGGACAATTAAGGAGAGATATAAATCAAGCAATGCAAACCCAGTTAGACCTTTTACCAATCCTATGTCCCACACAGACTTGTCTGCACAATCTTTTATTGCCTGTTTTATATCTGTCTGTAATTTACCTCAGCAGGAGAGAGAGATAGATAGATAGAAAGTTCATACATGGTGGTGCCCATTACTTTAAAGATACTTAGTGGAATTTAGAATACCCCCAAAAATATAAAATCTGAGCTAAATTACAGGAAAGGGGGATAAATAATACAGTATATTACAAAGGCTTTGTAACTACACATACTTAAACATTATATATTACAACTGCATACTATTTAATGCTACTTTAAGTGTTTTTTGTAACTTTAAAGAGTGAAAAGACATTTTTAATAAATAAGGAAAATCCACAAAGAGGGGGAAGTCTCAACCTGAACAGAAATAATAAAATGCTATTTTTATTTGGTACCCAGTATAAAATATCCCATAATGCCTTGCTGGCACAGCAATGGGGCACCATGTTCATATTCTGTTCTTTCCTTTTAGGGCTGAAATGTTATAAGCAGCATGTGATTAAAGTTGTCAAGTACTGTTGTTATTTTGTTTCATTGTTTGGATTCTTGCAAACAGCAAGTGGGAAAAAAACAGCTAAGTAGAAACATGAAAAGGAAATTATATATAAACATCTTTAGAATGCTATTTTCATTATCTTTGTTTTATTATTAGAAACAGTACAACATGGGATTTTCCATAAACATATAGATTAGCACATAAGGGGTTCCAGGCAGGAGTTATAAAATTGTTACTTGCAGCTAAAACCTAAATGAGAGGTCCGTAAAAAATATTGGATTGATGCACAGTAAAGTAAATACTTTCAACTGCATGAAATATCAGGTACATGTATGTAAATAGCAGCTGGTCACAATGAATACCTGTATCTCCAAATTGCTCTTTGTCCTTTTAAGGAAAATACATTTTCTTTTTCTTTCTTTTTTTTTAAATCCAAATCAATATCCCCCTTTTAACTAAACATCTAAAAATCCATGCTTCAGTCTCTTCCTCAGTCATTTTCATTAACACATTGTAAATTGTTTGAGTATATACAAGAGATGTTAACAGCTCTGTGGTTAAAACCTCTTACTGGGAAATATAGGAATGTTTTTTATAGGTACGCTTTATCTTTGTTGTATCTAAATATAGTAAACATAAAAGCTAAATCAGAAATAACCGTTTATTTACCAACTACATTAATTGATTAAGGTGTGCATGGGCAAAACATTTGATTTGGCTGAATTTTTCGGAACTGATATTCAGGGAAATTAGTTTCCCTGAATATTTGTTGCTCGTGCTATTCAATATTTGTTTTGTTTCAAACTAATCGAATACCAAATATTTATTAAACATCTACATTAATTTTCTTTAAGAAATGTAAATGTTCCAAAGCTACAGGTGAAAAAGTTCCTCTCCTTGTCTTTGCAGAGTCCCAGCCGTGGAAATAAGAGGCTTAGCGCAGCAGCTCTCAGGGTCTGCTCAAAGTTCGAGTGTGCCAGACTAGCCTTTCATTTTAATAAGACAGTAATAACATAATTGCCATGACAAAATTATTAGTAATAATATTACCACCACATATTAAACAGTGGGCTATAGTTTTTATTACAAATATTTTAATATTTCAATACATTTTTCATTTAGGTATATGGTTGTATATGAAATAGCAGTATATGCTAATTGAAACCACAACTTAAACTTCTAGGGAGAGCAGACCTCATTAGCTTATTTCTATATATTTACACACACACAAAAACATATCTTATCACTCTATGCACAATGAGACCAATACCTGATGTTCAAAGGTCCATGAGAAATGCTAATTTCAGTCTCTACAGTCTCACTAATTGCACACCTGGAAAAATGTTATAAAATAATTTGGCTGACCCTGCTGTCTAGATGAGTGACAATGTGCGTTCCATAAGATAGTAGAGAGCTCACCAATTAAACCACATCACTAGTGAATGCAGATCTCAGCAGTGTGGAGGGGGCAGGTTTTTAAAGCAAAATCAGCTCTCACATCAAGGTACAGGCAAAGGTGAGGCAAAAACCATAAAACATACCAGGGTCAGGATCAAGGGTAAAGGCCAAAAACTAGAATGCCAAGACTGTTTATAGAGAATAACCAAGCACAGATTGATGTTAACAAGGGCCTTTTACCATATCCTCCATAATCCTTAGTGCCAAAACACCAGCAGGGTCCGATGGCCAGGTCACAAAATGGTGCTAATACAAACAGAAAGAGAAGCAGTCTGCCAGGAATGAACAACAGCTCAATGGTTTGTTCTATGGCTCAGTTATAAACTTGGAGTAGCTTAATTTAGCCCAATTGTGCTTTTCACAAAGGAAAACTTTCCTGAAGTATATCAGCTTGATCCCACCTAACAAGATCACTTAACAAAATACCAGGCAATACTCATCTGAACAGGGAAAGTGGCAACCCCAGGAGATAATTTAAGCCTCCTTTGGGCCTCATCAGTGAGGTGCAGCCATATCCCTCTAGGCACATTATGCAAGGTGTCCATGTTTGGTTTCCCCCATCACTCTTAGGGAGACTTTCCCAAGGGTTAAAATGGCGCTACCCTTAGCACAGGGAACATAGGCAGTGTAATTAATAGAAGTGCTTATATTAACGCACCTCCCAACTTCAACAGCGGAATACAAACATCACACCCTACACTGTCAGCTATGTTAACCCGAAGCCTTTTAGCATGGCCCCAGGATTCAGCTATACTTAGAACTTTAGATTTGGGCCTGGATTTTCCTCACACAACCCAGAGGCCAGACATAGCATTACCTCTTGCTCGTTCCTGCCAGAATACAAATGGCAAAATCAGTTATTTAAAATCATAAAATAAAGGATTTGTAAACAATTTAATACACTTAAACAAGTAAAATGGATAGTTGGAAACACATTAAAGGGGTGACAAAAATTATAGTACACTGTCCCTTTAAGTTAATATACTCTTAAAAGTCAACCAACTTAAAAAATGAAACTGACTTGGATGAAATTGAAAAAAAAGTATGATCAGATTATAAAGAGAATTGTTTAAGCATAAATCTGAGTGGCTAGAATGTTTTCTTGTTTTTAACTGACTTTGCACGGATAAAATTAGCGCAGACGGTTGGGCTCACTAATGTGACCTTCTTTACAGAATCCAGGGCTGCACTAATAGGAGAACTAGGCACTGGACTCTGTGAAGAAGTGTTGGATTAGCATGCACCCCTCGTCTGCTCTAAAGGAGAAGGAATGAACCTCGCTAATGTACCTGTAGTGCGCTGGGAATCCGCGTTAATGCCCGGGAGTCTATACAAAAGAGGAGGAATTTAGAGCATCTCCCCAGCGAGTCACAGGTAAGTATCAAGGGGACAGGAAAGGAACATTTGCATTTGATTTAACAAAAACAAATGCAAATATTAACGAATATTCAGTTTTTGTTTTGTTTAAAAGAATCAAATATCAAACTGAGATCACAAATATGTTGAAATTATTTTTTACAAAATATTGGTTCTGAAAGATTAATCCGAAATGAATTATTCAGTGCTACTCAAGTCTGCTATAACACATTAGAGCAGGGTTTTTCAATTTCAATTCTCAGGGCACATCAACAGGACAGATTTTCTTGATATGTGTCCTAGAGCACTGGTGAAATAATCAACTGATGTTTAACCATTGTCATTAACTTGTTTTAACCCAAGTTAAAGGGATAGGAAAGTAAAAACTAAACTTGCGGGATTCAGATAGATCATGTCATTTTAAGACACTTTTAAATGTGCTTCTATTTTCAAATGTGCTTCATTCTCTTGGTATCTCTTGTTGAAAATGCATATGCACATATCCTACACTGGTGGGAGATAGCTGCTGATTGGTGCCTGCACACATTTGTCTCTTGTAATTGGCTAACAGATGTGTTCAGCTAGCTGCCAGTAGTGCAATGTTGTTCCTTCAGCAAAGGATAACAAGAGAATGAAGCAAATTTGAAAATAGAAGTAAATTGGAAAGTTGTTTAAAATTGTATGTTCTATCCAAATCATGAAAAAAAGTTTGAGGTTTCCTGTCTCTTTTAAATGCTGAAAATCTGGCATGTTGGCGTGCCCTGAGTACTGGAATTGAGAAACACAGAATTGAAACATATTTTTTTTTCATTACAATGAATTCAATATCTGACAACTGTATTTTTTATTTGCTAAACACATGTAACAGACGCTTCTAATAGAAGTCCTAACCATAGGGTATGTGGAGACAGATGTGAATTCCATGACCTTAAAGGGACAGTCTAGGCCAAAATAAACTTTCATGATTCAGATAGAGCATGTCATTTTAAACAATTTTCCAATTTACTTTTATCACCAAGTTTGCTTTGTTCTCTTGGTATTCTTAGTTGAAAGCTTAACCTAGGAGGTTCATATGCTAATTACTTAGACCTTTAAGTCCACCTCTTTCAGATTGCATTTAAACAGTTTTTCACCACTAGAGGGTGTTAGTTCACGTATTTCATATAGATAACACTATGCTTGTGCACGTGAAGTTACCTGGGAGCAGGCACTGATTGGCTAGACTGCAAGTCTGTCAAAAGAACTGAAAAAAGGGGCAGTTTGCAGAGGCTTAGATACAAGATAATCACAGAGGTTAAAAGTATATTATTATAACTGTGTTGGTTATGCAAAACTGGGAAATGGGTAATAAAGGGATTATCTATCTTTTAAAACAATAAAAACTTCTGGTGTAGACTGTCCCTTTAAAGCTCAAGGGTTGGTTGTATTTAACAAGTTAACCTCAAGTACATTGTATGTTAATTGTTGAGGGATGACTTGCTATACTTCTAATAACAAGTTAACCTCATGTAGGTTGTAGGTTATTTGTGGAGGGATGACTTGCTATACTTCTAATAACAAGTAAACCTCATGTAGGTTGTATGTTATTTGTGGAGGGATGACTTGCTATACTTCTAATAACAAGTAAACCTCATGTAGGTTGTATGTTATTTGTGGAGGGGTGACTTGCTATACTTCTAATAACAAGTAAACCTCATGTAGGTTGTATGTTATTTGTGGAGGGGTGACTTGGTATACTTCTAATAACAAGTAAACCTCAAGTACGTTGTATTTTATTTATGGAGTTATGATTTGCTATACTTCTAATAACAAGTAAACCTCATGTAGGTTGTAGGTTATTTGTGGAGGGATGACTTGCTATACTTCTAATAACAAGTAAACCTCATGTAGGTTGTATGTTATTTGTGGAGGGATGATCTGCTATACTTCTAATAACAAGTTAACCTCATGTAGGTTGTAGGTTATTTGTGGAGGGATGACTTGCTATACTTCTAATAACAAGTAAACCTCATGTAGGTTGTATGTTATTTGTGAAGGGGTGACTTGCTATACTTCTAATAACAAGTAAACCTCATGTAGGTTGTATGTTATTTGTGGAGGGATGATCTGCTATACTTCTAATAACAAGTAAACCTCATGTAGGTTGTATGTTATTTGTGGAGGGATGACCTGCTATATTTCTAATAACAAGTAAACCTCATGTAGGTTGTATGTTATTTGTGGAGGGATGATCTGCTATACTTCTAATAACAAGTAAACCTCATGTAGGTTGTATGTTATTTGTGGAGGGATGACCTGCTATATTTCTAATAACAAGTAAACCTCATGTAGGTTGTATGTTATTTGTGGAGGGATGATCTGCTATACTTCTAATAACAAGTAAACCTCATGTAGGTTGTATGTTATTTGTGGAGGGATGACCTGCTATACTTCTAATAACAAGTAAACCTCATGCAGGTTGTATGTTATTTGTGGAGGGATGACTTGCTATACTTCTAATAACAAGTAAACCTCATGTAGGTTGTATGTTATTTGTGGAGGGATGACCTGCTATACTTCTAATAACAAGTAAACCTCATGTAGGTTGTATGTTATTTGTGGAGGGATGATCTGCTATACTTCTAATAACAAGTAAACCTCATGTAGGTTGTATGTTATTTGTGGAGGGATGACCTGCTATACTTCTAATAACAAGTAAACCTCATGTAGGTTGTATGTTATTTGTGGAGGGATGATCTGCTATACTTCTAATAACAAGGTTAACCTCATGTAGGTTGTATGTTTTTGTGGAGGGATGACCTACACTACTTCTAATAACAAGTTAACCTCATGTAAGTTGTATGATATTTGTGGAGGGATGACTTGCTATACTTCTAATAACGAGTAAACCTCATGTAGGTTGTATGTTATTTGTGGAGGGATGACTTGCTATACTTCTAATAACAAGTTAACCTCATGTAGGTTGTAGGTTATTTGTGGAGGGATGATCTGCTATACTTCTAATAACAAGTAAAACTCATGTAGGTTGTATGTTATTTGTGGAGGGATGATCTGCTATACTTCTAATAACAAGTAAACCTCATGTAGGTTGTATGTTATTTGTGGAGGGATGACCTGCTATACTTCTAATAACAAGTAAACCTCATGTAGGTTGTATGTTATTTGTGGAGGGATGACTTGCTATACTTCTAATAACAAGTAAACCTCATGTAGGTTGTATGTTATTTGTGGAGGGATGACCTGCTATACTTCTAATAACAAGTAAACCTCATGTAGGTTGTATGTTATTTGTGGAGGGATGATCTGCTATACTTCTAATAACAAGTAAACCTCATGTAGGTTGTATGTTATTTGTGGAGGGATGACCTGCTATACTTCTAATAACAAGTAAACCTCATGTAGGTTGTATGTTATTTGTGGAGGGATGATCTGCTATACTTCTAATAACAAGGTTAACCTCATGTAGGTTGTATGTTTTTGTGGAGGGATGACCTACACTACTTCTAATAACAAGTTAACCTCATGTAAGTTGTATGATATTTGTGGAGGGATGACTTGCTATACTTCTAATAAAAAGTTAACCTCATGTAGGTTGTAGGTTATTTGTGGAGGGATGATCTGCTATACTTCTAATAACAAGTAAACCTCATGTAGGTTGTATGTTATTTGTGAAGGGATGACTTGCTATACTTCTAATAACAAGTAAACCTCATGTAGGTTGTATGTTATTTGTGGAGGGATGACCTGCTATACTTCTAATAACAAGTAAACCTCATGTAGGTTGTATGTTATTTGTGGAGGGATGATCTGCTATACTTCTAATAACAAGGTTAACCTCATGTAGGTTGTATGTTTTTGTGGAGGGATGACCTACACTACTTCTAATAACAAGTTAACCTCATGTAAGTTGTATGATATTTGTGGAGGGATGACTTGCTATACTTCTAATAACAAGTTAACCTCATGTAGGTTGTAGGTTATTTGTGGAGGGATGATCTGCTATACTTCTAATAACAAGTAAACCTCATGTAGGTTGTATGTTATTTGTGGAGGGATGACTTGCTATACTTCTAATAACAAGTTAACCTCATGTAGGTTGTATGTTATTTGTGAAGGGATGACTTGCTATACTTCTAATAACAAGTAAACCTCATGTAGGTTGTATGTTATTTGTGGAGGGATGACTTGCTATACTTCTAATAACAAGTAAACCTCATGTAGGTTGTATGTTATTTGTGGAGGGATGACCTGCTATACTTCTAATAACAAGTAAACCTCATGTAGGTTGTATGTTATTTGTGGAGGGATGACTTGCTATACTTCTAATAACAAGTAAACCTCATGTAGGTTGTATGTTATTTGTGGAGGGATGACCTGCTATACTTCTAATAACAAGTAAACCTCATGTAGGTTGTATGTTATTTGTGGAGGGATGATCTGCTATACTTCTAATAACAAGTAAACCTCATGTAGGTTGTATGTTATTTGTGGAGGGATGACCTGCTATACTTCTAATAACAAGTAAACCTCATGTAGGTTGTATGTTATTTGTGGAGGGATGATCTGCTATACTTCTAATAACAAGGTTAACCTCATGTAGGTTGTATGTTTTTGTGGAGGGATGACCTACACTACTTCTAATAACAAGTTAACCTCATGTAAGTTGTATGATATTTGTGGAGGGATGACTTGCTATACTTCTAATAACGAGTAAACCTCATGTAGGTTGTATGTTATTTGTGGAGGGATGACTTGCTATACTTCTAATAACAAGTTAACCTCATGTAGGTTGTAGGTTATTTGTGGAGGGATGATCTGCTATACTTCTAATAACAAGTAAACCTCATGTAGGTTGTATGTTATTTGTGGAGGGATGATCTGCTATACTTCTAATAACAAGTAAACCTCATGTAGGTTGTATGTTATTTGTGGAGGGATGACCTGCTATACTTCTAATAACAAGTAAACCTCATGTAGGTTGTATGTTATTTGTGGAGGGATGACTTGCTATACTTCTAATAACAAGTAAACCTCATGTAGGTTGTATGTTATTTGTGGAGGGATGACCTGCTATACTTCTAATAACAAGTAAACCTCATGTAGGTTGTATGTTATTTGTGGAGGGATGATCTGCTATACTTCTAATAACAAGTAAACCTCATGTAGGTTGTATGTTATTTGTGGAGGGATGACCTGCTATACTTCTAATAACAAGTAAACCTCATGTAGGTTGTATGTTATTTGTGGAGGGATGATCTCCTATACTTCTAATAACAAGGTTAACCTCATGTAGGTTGTATGTTTTTGTGGAGGGATGACCTACACTACTTCTAATAACAAGTTAACCTCATGTAAGTTGTATGATATTTGTGGAGGGATGACTTGCTATACTTCTAATAACAAGTTAACCTCATGTAGGTTGTAGGTTATTTGTGGAGGGATGATCTGCTATACTTCTAATAACAAGTAAACCTCATGTAGGTTGTATGTTATTTGTGGAGGGATGACTTGCTATACTTCTAATAACAAGTTAACCTCATGTAGGTTGTATGTTATTTGTGAAGGGATGACTTGCTATACTTCTAATAACAAGTAAACCTCATGTAGGTTGTATGTTATTTGTGGAGGGATGACCTGCTATACTTCTAATAACAAGTAAACCTCATGTAGGTTGTATGTTATTTGTGGAGGGATGATCTGCTATACTTCTAATAACAAGGTTAACCTCATGTAGGTTGTATGTTTTTGTGGAGGGATGACCTACACTACTTCTAATAACAAGTTAACCTCATGTAAGTTGTATGATATTTGTGGAGGGATGACTTGCTATACTTCTAATAACAAGTTAACCTCATGTAGGTTGTAGGTTATTTGTGGAGGGATGATCTGCTATACTTCTAATAACAAGTAAACCTCATGTAGGTTGTATGTTATTTGTGGAGGGATGACTTGCTATACTTCTAATAACAAGTTAACCTCATGTAGGTTGTATGTTATTTGTGAAGGGATGACTTGCTATACTTCTAATAACAAGTAAACCTCATGTAGGTTGTATGTTATTTGTGGAGGGATGACTTGCTATACTTCTAATAACAAGTAAACCTCATGTAGGTTGTATGTTATTTGTGGAGGGATGACCTGCTATACTTCTAATAACAAGTAAACCTCATGTAGGTTGTATGTTATTTGTGGAGGGATGATCTGCTATACTTCTAATAACAAGTAAACCTCATGTAGGTTGTATGTTATTTGTGGAGGGATGACCTGCTATACTTCTAATAACAAGTAAACCTCATGTAGGTTGTATGTTATTTGTGGAGGGATGATCTGCTATACTTCTAATAACAAGTAAACCTCATGTAGGTTGTATGTTTTTGTGGAGGGATGACTTGCTATACTTCTAATAACAAGTAAACCTCATGTAGGTTGTATGTTTTTGTGAAGGGATGACTTGCTATACTTCTAATAACAAGTAAACCTCATGTAGGTTGTATGTTATTTGTGGAGGGATGACTTGCTATACTTCTAATAACAAGTAAACCTCATGTAGGTTGTATGTTATTTGTGGAGGGATGACCTGCTATACTTCTAATAACAAGTAAACCTCATGTAGGTTGTATGTTATTTGTGGAGGGATGATCTGCTATACTTCTAATAACAAGGTTAACCTCATGTAGGTTGTATGTTTTTGTGGAGGGATGACCTACACTACTTCTAATAACAAGTTAACCTCATGTAGGTTGTATGTTATTTGTGGAGGGATGACTTGCTATACTTCTAATAACAAGTAAACCTCATGTAGGTTGTATGTTATTTGTGGAGGGATGACTTGCTATACTTCTAATAACAAGTTAACCTCATGTAGGTTGTAGGTTATTTGTGGAGGGATGATCTGCTATACTTCTAATAACAAGTAAACCTCATGTAGGTTGTATGTTATTTGTGGAGGGATGACTTGCTATACTTCTAATAACAAGTTAACCTCATGTAGGTTGTATGTTATTTGTGAAGGGATGACTTGCTATACTTCTAATAACAAGTAAACCTCATGTAGGTTGTATGTTTTTGTGGAGGGATGACTTGCTATACTTCTAATAACAAGTAAACCTCATGTAGGTTGTATGTTTTTGTGGAGGGATGACTTGCTTTACTTCTAATAGCAAGTCTGCTATATTTTTTTTCAGAACTATAGATAAGCACATGGTTTGTTAAGAAAGACTTTTCTATGAATTTGCATTCCGAGAATGCAGGTTGAATATAACATTGTAACCTGTATCACAGTGAGAGAACACTCACCACTGAGAATACATCTCATATATACGTTTTAATCAATAGAAAATACAAAATGTTCTATTATGCATATGAAAGAGCACTATTTAAAATAGGTTCAAGGGACATGAAATCAAAAAAATTTCTTTTATATTTCAAAAAGATCTTACACTTTTAAACAAATTTCCAATTTACTTCTATTATCTAATTTGTTTCATTCTCTTGCTATTATTTAATGAGGGAGCACCAATGAATAGATGCATGTGTGTGCAGCCACCAATCAGCAGCTTCTGAGCCT
The DNA here is from genome assembly GCF_027579735.1 of Bombina bombina. Lineage (NCBI taxonomy): Eukaryota > Metazoa > Chordata > Amphibia > Anura > Bombinatoridae > Bombina > Bombina bombina. Next base: position 218,278,173 of record NC_069505.1, read on the forward strand.
ACCTAGGTATACTTTTCAACAAAGGATAAAAAGAGGACTAAACTTCAATTTTATTTCAAATGACATGCTCTATCTGAATCATGAAAGAAAAAAATAGAGTTTAATGTCCCTTTAAATGTTTTTTTTGCATAAAAAAGTTGTTTATTTTGTCTTTAATTTGACTTCAGTGTTTAGTTTGATTTAAGGAAAAAAAGTGGGTAAAACAACAAAAACGCACCAGGTGTCCACATTTCTGATTTCTCATCCTATAAATGAATTTCTCTTGCTTTTCTATAACTTTTTTTTTATATATTGTTTCTCAGTAATAATTTTTTATTCTCCATATTGTAATCAGCGTAAATTGTTAAGCTTGATGTACCCAGTGATTATGTAAATATAGACGTACATTGAAATATAGCAGGAGCGAAATATTTTCAGTTTGATGAATGTTCAGACTTTTATGTATAAATCAGTATGCCGAGTTTAATATAGATTAGTGCAGCAAAATGTGTTCACTTTATGTTCAAGATGTTAATATGTTAGACGTAGATGGCAATATTGTGATTCCGATAGAATGTTCCGTTTAAATACTAAATACATTTCATGCACATCCACTATTTATGTGTGTCGCCATTTTGGAACCTAGGTTTTACTGCAGGTGTCTGAAGGAGAGTTTCTGCACAAGTGCAAACACCAACTGGAATGCAGTGAAAACTAGATTTCAACATGGCTATAGAGTGGAAGGGAATAACGTTTCTAATTGACATCTTCTATAAAATTTACATATTTCTCTTGGTATCCCGTTTCTTCTTTTGAGAGCTTACTGAGGTACGCTCAGGAGCATGCACGGAAACAAGCTTTGTTTTAACATTAACAATCCAAAGAGAGATACACATTTTAAACTGTTCCAAAACCATGATATAAAACACTTATATAAAACTATTCAAATGTATTTTGCATTTATAAACTTCAGGATCTAAATAAGGTGGCGAATATGGACAACAAAACAGATTCAGTTTTTGGTTTTAAAAAATTGGGATCAGCTCATAGTACATTTCAAAGAATAGCAACAGGGCGAGGAAACAGAGGCATTGTGGAGTATCGTGTCTCGCTAGAGTAGATATTTGCATGGTGCAAACACTAGTGAAGGTGCACGCTAAAGAATCCTAAAGACATATAAACTTCCCAATTCAACCTAGGTTTCTTCTTCAAGGAAAGATACAAACAAAACAAAGCCAGTTTGGTAAAAGAAGTACAAAGGAAAGTTTATTTAAAATTGCATGCTCTATCTCGGGGGTGTCAAACTGGGGGCCCGTGGGCCTCATGTGACCCTCTACCTAATTTTGTGCGACCCACTATAATGCAGAGGAAATGTTATACTATGGGCATGCGTACGCTAAACTGTTAGTGCGCCTGGAACCGGGCTGCTATAGAAAAAAAAGCATGTACTCTGTGTGAGAGCAACCCGATGGAGCGTGTGTCACCTTCTTGAAAGCATTAGATTACATTTCATCAAGTCAGAGTAAGTTAATTAGGAGTTACAGAACACAATATTTTGAAATGTATACAGTTATAGCAAATGCCACTGCTTTCTTTAGCAATAACAAGAAATGTAGGTAGTGTGCGGCCCACATGAGTTGCACTTGTATGGAAAATGGCCCGCGATTCAAATGAGTTTGACACCCCAACTCTGAATTATAAAAGATTAATTGGAATTATTGCTGTCACCTTCTTCAGTAGCACAATAGGGGCTTGATTAATACTTATTTCAGTCTAATGCATTTTTGTGTACCTGTGTGTGTATGTCTGTCTATGTTTGTATGTATGTGTGTGTAAGTGTAAATGTGTGTCTGTCTATGTTTGTATGCATGTGTGTGTACGTGTACCTGTATGTATGTCTATGTTTGTATGTATGTGTGTGTACGTGTACCTGTATGTCTGTCTATGTTTGTATGCATGTGTGTGTAAGTGTACCTGTATGTGTGTCTATGTTTGTATGTATGTGTGTGTACGTGTACCTGTATGTATGTCTATGTTTGTATGAATGTGTGTGTAAGTGTACCTGTGTGTCTGTCTATGTTTGTATATATATGTGTGTAGGTGTACCTGTATGTATGTCTATGTTTGTATGTATGTGTGTGTACGTGTACCTGTGTGTCTGTCTATGTTTGTATGTATGTGGGTGTACGTGTACCTGTATGTGTGTCTATGTTTGTATTTATGTGTGTGTACGTGTACCTGTATGTATGTCTATGTTTGTATGTATGTGTGTGTACGTGTACCTGTGTGTCTGTCTATGTTTGTATGTATGTGTGTGTAAGTGTACCTGTATGTGTGTCTATGTTTGTATGTATGTGTGTGTACGTGTACCTGTATGTATGTCTATGTTTGTATGTATGTGTGTGTAAGTGTACCTGTGTGTCTGTCTATGTTTGTATGTATGTGTGTGTGCGTGTACCTGTATGTATGTCTATGTTTGTATGTATGTGTGTGTACGTGTACCTGTGTGTCTGTCTATGTTTGTATGCATTGTATGTATGTGGGTGTACGTGTACCTGTATGTGTGTCTATGTTTGTATGTATGTGTGTGTACGTGTACCTGTATGTATGTCTATGTTTGTATGTATGTGTGTGTAAGTGTACCTGTGTGTCTGTCTATGTTTGTATGTATGTGGGTGTACGTGTACCTGTATGTGTGTCTATGTTTGTATGTATGTGTGTGTATGTGTACCTGTATGTATGTCTATGTTTGCATGTATGTGTGTGTAAGTGTACCTGTGTGTCTGTCTATGTTTGTATGTATGTGTGTGTAAGTGTACCTGTGTGTCTGTCTATGTTTGTATGTATGTGTGTGTACGTGTACCTGTATGTATGTCTATGTTTGCATGTATGTGTGTGTAAGTGTACCTGTGTGTCTGTCTATGTTTGTATGTATGTGTGTGTAAGTGTACCTGTGTGTCTGTCTATGTTTGTATGTATGTGTGTGTACGTGTACCTGTGTGTCTGTCTATGTTTGTATGTATGTGTGTGTACGTGTACCTGTATGTATGTCTATGTTTGTATGTATGTGTGTGTAAGTGTACCTGTGTGTCTGTCTATGTTTGTATGTATGTGGGTGTACGTGTACCTGTATGTATGTCTATGTTTGTATGTATGTGTGTGTACGTGTACCTGTATGTATGTCTATGTTTGCATGTATGTGTGTGTAAGTGTACCTGTGTGTCTGTCTATGTTTGTATGTATGTGTGTGTAAGTGTACCTGTATGTATGTCTATGTTTGTATGTATGTGTGTGTAAGTGTACCTGTGTGTCTGTCTACGTTTGTATGTATGTGTGTGTACGTGTACCTGTATGTGTGTCTATGTTTGTATGTATATATATATCTGTGTGTGTTTATGCATCTGTTTATTAGTTTTGGGTAGGGACCCCAAACTGTAATTTTGCCTGTAATTTTTTAAGCGATGCGGAATCTGCTGGCGCTCTACAGATAACTGATAATAATAATAATGTGGTATTCTTTTTTGAAAGCTAAACCTAGGTACGCTCATATGATAATTTCGAAGCCATTGAATGTCCCCACTTATCTCAGGGCATTTTGACAGATAATGAGCAAGTAAAATAAAGAGTAAGATATTTACCATGTACAGGGGATTTATATTGTTCCATTATTACCCTTTGTAACTGTTTTTCCTCTCCTTCCTTCCTTCCTTCCTTCCTTCCTTCCTTCCTTTCTTTCTTTCTTTCTTTCTTTCTTTCTTTCGTTCTTTCTTTCTTTCTTTCTTTCTTTCTTTCTTTCTTTCTTTCTTTCTTTCTTTCTTTCTTTCTTTCTTTCTTTCTTTCTTTCTTTCTTTCTTTCTTTCTTTCCATTTGTAAATCCTAAAGAGTGGACACAGCTGTAAAATATTGTATAACATAAACTTTTCTCATGTTGTATATTGGGCACAATATTTTTGTATAATTGTCTTTCCTTGTGTTGACACTTGAAGGGACAGTAAACCTAAAAAATAATGTTATATAATTCTGCACATAGTGCAGAATTATATAACATTATTTTAGTGTTATCGTTATAAACCCTTTTATTCCCTTTTAGTTTTTAAAAAATATGTCTGCTTTTCAGACCCGCTCTCTGTACTCTGCTGAGCGGGTCTGTTTTTATATCACAGCGGGCCAGCTGTAGTCACAGCCCAGCCCGACCGCGCCATAACACTAAGTACAGCTCGCTCCTGCTCTGTCAGATAGGAAATGCAATTTTAACAGACTTTCAGTTTACTTTTGTTAAAGGGACAGTAAATGACTTGATATTTTTATATAGATTGTTTAGTTATGCATACTGAAACAACAAGCTATATATATTTTATTTTTTTCTCCCACCTTGCTGACTTCTCAAAGCTAACGCTGTTATATATCTGTGCCTAATTGGATTTAACTATAAGAGCTGCAAAACACTAGCGTTATGTCAGTGACTTACCTTGTTGACTGCAGACTAAAGCCCTGATTGGCTCCTGCAAATAAGGCTAATGATGGGTGGGGTTTGGTTGTTGAACACTAATTGCAGTAAAAAGTAGGTTAATTTGTATGTTATTATATAGTAACACAACAGAAACATCTTGTAATCTTTTTATATATACTTTGTTCTTTTTGTATCCTTTGTTAAAAAGCATATCTAGGTAGACTGAGGAGAAGCTAGGCAATACTGGAAGCTAGCTGCTGATTGGGAGCTACACACATATGTTCAGCTTGCTCTCAGCTGTGCATGGCTGCTCTAAAATGGACTTTATTTCTTTAAAGGGGTTAAATACATGGTTCTATGCAAGCAACAGTGCTGTAAGAAAAGTATCTAACACATTACAGCAGTTTATTCTTGCACTTTTTTGTAAGGCAACTGGTTGGTCACTTTAATCAATTAGGGACTGATTCATCCAGGATGACTGACAAGCCCTGCTCTTGTGCTATTGGCTGCATGAGAGTGGGGGAGGGGCTACACACGTTTACCTTTGTGCAGTAATAAATGCAGCTGTGTATACTACATTGCAGACTCCCTTGCTCAGAAACCTTGTCCACTCACATCTTCTTAAATTGGGCCCTTTAATTATAAAGGATTTAGAGGCTGTGATACAGTACAGTGCTCATTGGGAAGTCCTCTTTCCAGCCGCACTGATTATTATGTTATTTAATGCATTTGATTTACCAAAGACTGGAGTGCAATAAGCAGGCATTGGTGAATTTTACTAAGTGCATCATAAATGTTATGTATAATTGTGTAGACAGGTGAGTAATGATAAACATCTTTTAAATAACAATGTAATAAGATTTTAGGAAGGAAGGAAAGAGAACAAGGAACAATATGATAGGAAGAGGGCAGGTTGTGAGTGAACATATACATGGTCATATTTAATGAATAAGGGTAAATGAAGGTGAGAAAATGTAAAAACAAACAATAACAAAAAACAAAACTGATTAGTGTCATAGTATTGTGCACAGTTGACAGTTCCATGCAATGTGTTGAAGCAAATGCATTGAATTATATCTGCAATGAAAAAATGTGATATCTGTGCAAGGATACAATATCTTTATATTCTATGATATGAAAAAAAAATATTCCTAAAAATTATTGCTGTTATGCAACATAAAAGGGATCAAAATACTAAAACAGATCTGCTTTGTATAGAAAATAGAGAGAGAAGAGTGCATCAATTGAGCTATACTATTACTATAGGAATAAATAAAAATGAACACGCTCACAAATGTAATGCATCCTATAACAATCTGGGACAGTTAGCGCCTCTCTTTAGATCATTGACACTTGGGGGGGTAGTTATCAAGCCGTCTACTTTTCTGCCTTCGCCGGCCCAATACGCCCGTCTAAGCTCGCCTACCTTCGCCGCCGCGGACCTTGAATACGTTCACCTAAGTTATCAAATAAAGCTGTCAAAAAGCCGCGGGTCGATGAGCAGCGGACTGTGAGAGTTATCACTCATCCGATCTCGCTGCTCTTCGGCTTTTTCCCAGCTTTATTGCTAGCCTGTCACTAAGCACTCACACTAAACTACACTGTTCTATCCCTATACCGGCGCCCCCGGAGCACCCCGCAACTAAATAAAGTTACTAACCCCTAAACAGCCGCTCCTAGACCCTGCAGCAACTCTTATAAATGTATTAACCCCTAAACCGCCACTCCTAGACCCTGCCGCAACTCTTATAAATGTAGTAACCCCTAAACCGTCGCTCCCGGACACCGCTGCCACCTACAGTATACCTAGTAACCCCTATCCTGCCCCCCCTATACCGCCGCCCTCTATAATAAAATTATTAACCCCTATCCTGCTGATCCCGCACCTCGCTGCAACTAAATAAATAGTTTAACCCCTAAACCGCCGCTCCCTGAACCCGCCACAACCTATATTAAACCTATTAACCCCTATCCTGCCCCCCTACACCGTCATCACCTATAATAAATTTATTAACCCCTATCCTGCCCCCCACTACACCGCCGCCACTGTAATAAATTTATTAACCCCTAATCTGCCCCCCCCACACCGTCGCCACCTATAATACATTTATTAACCCCTATCCTGCCCCCACTACACCACCGCCACTGTAATAAAATTATTAACCCCTAAACCTAAGTCTAACCCTAACGCCCCCCTAACTTAAATATTAATTAAATAAATCTAAATAATATTTCTATTATTAACTAAATTAATCCTATTTAAAACTAAATACTTACCTTTAAAATAAACCCTAATATAGCTACAATATAAATAATAATTATATTGTAGCTATTTTAGGATTTATTTTTATTTTACAGGCAACTTTCAATTTATTTTAACTAGGTACAATAGCTATTAAATAGTTATTAACTATTTAATAGCTTACCTAGCTAAAATAAACTGAAATTTACCTGTAAAATAAAAACTAACCTAAGTTACAATTACACCTAACACTACACTATCATTAAATAAATGATTCCTATTTAAAACTAAATACTTACCTGCAAAATAAACCCTAACCTAAGTTATAATTACACCTAACACTACACTATAGTTTAATAAATTATTCCTATTTAAAACTAAATACTTACCTGTAAAATAAACCCTAAGATAGCTACAATATAATTAATAATTACATTGTAGCTATCTTAGTATTTATAGTTATTTTACAGGTAACTTTGTATTTATTTTAGCTAGTTAGAATAGTTATTAAATAGGTATTAACTATTTAATAACTACCTAGCTAAAAGAAATACAAAATTACCTGTAAAATAAATCCTAACCTAAGTTACAATTAAACCTAATACTACACTATCATTAAATTAATTAAATAAACTACCTACAAATAACTACAATTAAATACAATTACATAAACTAACTAAAGTACAAAAAATAAAAAAAGCTAAGTTACAAAAAATAAAAAAATAATTTACAAACATTTTAAAAATATTACAACAATTTTAAGCTACTTACAACTAATCTAAGCCCCCTAATAAAATAACAAACCCCCCAAAATAAAAAAATGCCCTACCCTATTCTAAATTAAATAAAGTTCAAAGCTCTTTTACCTTACCAGCCCTTAAAAGGGCCATTTGTGGGGGAATGCCCCAAAAAGGTCAGCTCTTTTGCCTGTAAAAGAAAAATACAACCCCCCCAACATTAAAAGCCACCACCCACATACCCCTAATCTAACCCAAACCCCCCTTACAAAAACCGAACACTAATCCCCTGAAGATCATCCTACCTTGAGTCATCTTCACTCAGCCGAGCAGCGATGGAACCGAAGTGGACATCCGGAGCGGAAGAAGTTAATCCTCCAAGCGGCACTGAAGAAATCTTCCATCCGATGAAGTCATCATCCAGGCGGCGCTGAAGAAGTCTTCGATCCGGGCGATGTCATCTTCCAAGAGGCGCTGAAGAGGTCTTCTATCCGGGCGATGTCATCTTCCAAGCCGGGTCTTGAATCTTCCTCCCGCCGACGCGGAACATCCTTCTTCACCGACGGACTACGACAAATGAAGGCTCCTTTAAGGGACGTCATCCAAGATGGCGTGCCCTCAATTCCGATTGGCTGATAGGATTCTATCAACCAATCGGAATTAAGGTAGGAAAAATCTGATTGGCTGATGGAATCAGCCAATCAGATTGAGCTCACATTCTATTGGCTGTTCCGATCAGCCAATAGAATGCAAGCTCAATCTGATTGGCTGTTTGGATCAGCCAATCGGATTGAACTTGAATCTGATTGGCTGATTCCATCAGCCAATCAGATTTTTCCTATCTTAATTCCGATTGGCTGATAGAATCCTATCAGCCAATCGGAATTGAGGGGACGCCATCTTGGATGACGTCCCTTAAAGGAGCCTTCATTCGTCGTAGTCTGTCGGTGAAGAAGGATGTTCCGCGTCGGCGGGAGGAAGATTCAAGACCCGGCTTGGAAGATGACATCGCCCGGATAGAAGACCTCTTCAGCGCCTCTTGGAAGATGACATCACCCTGATTGAAGACTTCTTCAGTGCCACCTGGATGATGACTTCATCGGATGGAAGATTTTTTCAGCGCCGCTTGGAGGATTAACTTCTTCCGCTCCGGATGTCCACTTTGGTTCCATCGCTGCTCGGCTGAGTGAAGACGACTCAAGGTAGGATGATCTTCAGGGGATTAGTGTTAGGTTTTTGTAAGGGGGGTTTGGGTTAGATTAGGGGTATGTGGGTGGTGGGTTTTAATGTTGGGGGGGGGTTATTTTTCTTTTACAGGCAAAAGAGCTGAATTTTTTGGGGCATGCCCCCACAAATGGCCCTTTTAAGGGCTGGTAAGGTAAAAGAGCTTTGAACTTTATTTAATTTAGAATAGGGTAGGGCATTTTTTTTATTTTGGGAGGGTTTGTTATTTTATTAGGGGGCTTAGATTAGGTGTAAGTAGCTTAAAATTGTTGTAATATTTTCAAAATGTTTGTAACTTATTTTTTTATTTTTTGTAACTTAGCTTTTTTTATTTTTTGTACTTTAGTTAGTTTATGTAATTGTACTTAATTGTAGTTATTTGTAGGTAGTTTATTTAATTAATTTAATGATAGTGTAGTGTTAGGTTTAATTGTAACTTAGGTTAGGATTTATTTTACAGGTAATTTTGTATTTCTTTTAGCTAGGTAGTTATTAAATAGTTAATAACTATTTAATAAATATTCTAACTAGCTAAAATAAATACAAAGTTACTTGTAAAATAAATATAAATCCTAAGATAGCTACAATATAATTATAATTTATATTGTAGCTATATTAGGGTTTATTTTACAGGTAAGTATTTAGTTTTAAATAGGAATAATTTATTAAAGTATAGTGTAGTGTTAGGTGTAATTGTAACTTAGGTTAGGATTTATTTTACAGGTAAATTTCAGTTTATTTTAGCTAGGTAAGCTATTAAATAGTTAATAACTATTTAATAGCTATTGTACCTAGTTAAAATAAATTGAAAGTTGCCTGTAAAATAAAAATAAATCCTAAGATAGCTACAATATAATTATTATTCATATTGTAGCTATATTAGGGTTTATTTTAAAGGTAAGTATTTAGTTTTAAATAGGATTAATTTAGTTAATAATAGAAATATTATTTAGATTTATTTAATTAATATTTAAGTTAGGGGGGCGTTAGGGTTAGTGTTAGACTTAGGTTTAGGGGTTAATAATTTTATTACAGTGGCAGCGGCGTAGTGGGGGCAGGATAGGGGTTAATAAATTTATTATAGGTGGCAACGGTGTAGGGGGGCAGATTAGGGGTTAATAAGTTTAATATAGGTTACGGCGGGTTCAGGGAGCGGCGGTTTAGGGGTTAATACATTTATTATAGTTGCGGTGGGCTCCGGGAGCGGCGGTTTAGGGGTTAATATGTATAGAGTAGCTTGCGGTGGGCTCCGGGAGTGGCGGTTTAGGGGTTAATAACTTTATTTAGTTGCGGCGGTGTAGGGGGGACAGATTAGGGGTGTTTAGACTTGGGGTACATGTTAGGGTGTTAGGTGCAGACAGCTCCCATAGAAATCAATGGGATGTCTGGCAGCAGCGAACTTGTACTTTTGCTATGGTCAGACTCACATTGATTCCTATGGGATCCGCCGCCTCCAGGGGTGGCGGTTTGAAAACCTGGTACGCTGGGCCGTAAAAGTGCAGAGCGTACCTGCTAGTCATTTGATAACTAGCAAAAGTAGTGAGATTGTGCCGTACTTGTGTGCGGCACATCTGGAGTGATGTAAGAATCGATCTGTGTCGGACTGAGTCCGGCGGATCGAAGTTTACGTCACAAAATTCTACTTTTGCCGGTCTCGAGCCTTTGATAACTAAGGCGAATCAGCCTCGCCACAAATACGCTGCGGAATTCCAGCGTATTTGAGGTTGACGGCTTGATAATTACCCCCCTAGGTTTGACTATAAATACACACTTTTTGATAATACATTTACAAATTAAATTATGTAATTTCACCAGAATAGAGGAATATTTCTTTTGTATGAAGAGCAGTTGTTGATAAATAAATACAGGTGATTTCGATTGACTTTTGATATATTCATGAGTTTGTGCATTGATGAATTCCAACTGAGTGGCATTTTCAATCATCAGTTAGAACTGATGAAATTCGAAGAAATAAAATAAAACACACACACACACATATACAACTTTTAAAGAACCAGTAAACAAAGTCGATTTGCATAATCATCAAATGCAAGATAACAAGACAATACAATAGCGTTTACTCTGAATTTCAAATAAGTAGTAGCAAATTTCAAACTTATGTATATTTCCAATCCTCCTGTACCATGTGATAGCAATCAGCCAATCACAAATGCATATGCATATAGTCTGTGAATTCTTGCACATGCTCAGTAGGAGCTGGTAACTCAAAAAGTGTAAATATAAAAAGACTGCACATTTTTTTTAATGGAAGTAAATTGGAAAGTTGTTTAAAATTACATGCTGTATTTGAATCATTTAAATTAAATTTTACCTGAGTGTCCCTTTAAGCCCTTAAGAGTTTTCTTAAATGTATTCTTGACCTGTCTCCATGGTACCGAGACTACTTTGTTATCAAATGGATCAATACCTCAGTGTTTGTGTGAAACTGTCTTAAGTGCTGTTGTCATGTGCATTCAGCTTTTTGCCAGTTAGTTATTACTGTAAGGAGGAGTGTGTGCTAGGAGCAACGGTAGTGTCAGCCTAAGCGTGGCTTTTAGTAGATCTACAAAATGTCAAGTATAGATAGGCTATTAGCGTTTACTGCACTTATTAAATAGACTTTATTTGTCCTCTAGGAGACTAAAAGGAACATTTAGACAGGAAGTTGCATGACACCAAAGCAATTTGCTGTATTTTTTTTAAAGCCAAACCTTTGTAATAAATTACAAATAAGTGTTTGAAATAGAAGTGACATAATGAATAGAAGGCTTGTAAGTTTAAAATGCTTTAAAATGTTTTCCATTTAGTCTTTGCAGAAGATGCACTTAGCTGGAATTGCTGCTCGTATAATGTTCTTTCCTCTGTCCAAAATTTAGTAATGTATATTTATTAATTATGGCACTTTTACTTAGATTTAGGATTAAGATACACAATCTTGTAACTGCTTTTCAGTTGTATTAAGAGCACTGTGCATTGTTATTTATAAGGTTAACGCAGTGATTATAATAAAAAGAAGCACACAGAGAACTAATGAGTACATTAAGCATGTTCATCATTCACAAATAACCAGCTGTGTACACCATACTACTTGTAGATATCCCAGTTGTCCTGTACTATGTAGGACAGTCCTGAAATCTGAACTGTCTTGCAGGTCTGGTTTCCTTCCTGCTTTGTCTAAGATCACATTTTGTTGCAGTATCACTGCTTTGTGTTAGCCCCGCCCTCAGACTTCCAGATTTCTCATGCCACACCCCATAAAAACCCAGAATTCACATAAACCACGCAACCTGCTACAAGATGACCCAAAACCTGCCGCCACCCCAGACCATAGAGCCATGCCTCTGATCCTGGTCTGTCAGGGCAATGCTGGGAGTTATGTACTTGTATACATACTTATATTAGATATGTTAGTGTTATTCAGTATGGGTAAGTTACGTTGGTCAATGCATTCAAGTGATAGTAAACTTTGCCCTTTGTATAAACAGATACATATTGTTAGCAATGTTTTAGATGGTGTTTAATTCATCAGTTGTAATAAAGATGCACTTTAATTTACTTTTTAATGTAGTGCTGAAATTCAAATACCCAGCTCTCCGGCCACTCATTTCATAAGTATTTATTTGTTGAGCTAATGATATGAAATATTCTCCAGTCTGCGCTCTAGCTACAACAAAAGTGCTGTATGGCTAGAGCGCTTATTGGAGAGCAGTTCAAACCGTTAGCTCAACAAAAAAAATGACTTCTTACCTATATTTATAGCAATGTTATACAACACTGCTGCCATAGACTGTTAAAGACGTGTGCATGCTCCTAAGCTGCTATTAGCCTACCTATGTTTAAGAGAATAAAGCAAATTTGAGAAGTTTTTTAAAATGACATGCTTTATCTGGATCATGAACATTTAATCAGGACTTTATTCTCTCTTTGAAAGCTTTAAATAATCAATAATAAAATGGTTGTGTGTTAGAATATTTTATTATAGTGCTATTGTTTGCAAGGGTTAAACACATAGTTAATTTCAGCTCCGGTATAACAGTGTACTACTGGTTCAGAGCCGTACATACCTGCTGTACCAATCATGGGAGAGGTGTGCATTGCTACTAATCAATTGAGTGAGCATTGCTACGCTACGGCTATGTTTAACTGTGCTTTTTTTTAACTTTTTGATGAGTTAAACACATCATTTTGCTCAAGCAACCGTGCAATAATAAAATGCTTTAGCACATTAGAGCATTTAATTATCGATTTTTAATGTCTCTTTAACACTACATTTTAGATAAGAATATGGAACGAATATATAATATTGTAACTTGTGAATACCAGTATGAATGTTCCCCTTGACGTTCATTCTGACATCAAAATTTGTATATAGAACAAAAGTTAACATTTGAATATCAAAAATAACATTTTAACAAATGTAAAATTAATATTCAAATGTAGCATAAAATATCATACTTGAACATTAAGGGGCCGATTTATCAATGTCTGACAGACATGATACGCTGTAGCATATCATGTCCTCCGGACATCGCTGAATGCCGACAGCATACGCTGTCGGCAATTAACATTGCACAAGCAGTTCTGGTGAACTGCTTGTGCAATGCCGCCCCCTGCAGATTCGTGGCCAGTAGGGGTGTCAATCAACTGGAACTTCCACGATCAGGCGGATTGATGTCCGCAGCCTCAGAGACAGCAGACCAGTTAAGGAGCAGCGGTCAAATGTTACAATTGATAAAGTACATAATTTGTTTGTTTTTTGTTTGTTTTAGAAAAACAAATATAGACTATTTGGCTACTTATTAGACATTCATCTACATTGAAAAAATATGGGCAATGTTTTTTATTTTTCACAGATGAAAACATTTGCCCAACACTTTATACTGCAATACTATTTTTTTATATTGCATTATTATTTTTTATTATTATTTAGAAATGTGACTGTTCATTTGTTCTTTTGTTCCTAGGTGTGCCGATGCTCTCTGTACAACCCAAAGGTAAACAGAAAGGCTGTGCAGGCTGTAATAGAAAGATTAAAGACCGCTATCTCCTGAAGGCCTTGGATAAGTACTGGCATGAAGATTGTCTAAAGTGCGCCTGCTGTGACTGCCGCTTAGGAGAGGTTGGATCAACACTCTACACAAAAGCAAATCTCATTCTTTGTCGCAGAGATTACTTAAGGTAAGGGCATCCTAAGAAAAAACAATACAGTGGATCACAAAGGTTACATCATTCAAGCATACAGACAACATGAAATGGAAGGGATTATCATTTTTGTCATTTCAACCTGTTGTCTTTTTTCTTTTCAAAATTAAGTTGGAATATAAAATCTGACGAAAGATAACATTGTTTTCTATATATTTAGTCTTTAATTAACCTCTTAAAGATGAAGGATTTTCCCAATTTTTATGCTTAAATGACAGAGGCAATTTTGACATTTTCACTCCGTATTAGTTTCACCATAATCATCCACTCTCTTTGTTTAATGCGCTCATACATACTACAACGTATATACAGTTTTTAAACAAACAAACAGGGCTTTCCTATAATACCCTTTATGGTTATATCAAAAAACAATAAAAAGGAATTTAATACTGAAAGGGGGGGGGGTTCTAAGAAAAAATCTTTTTTTTGCAATTTTTTTTTATAATAATTTCTACAAAACCAGTAAAGCTTCTTTTTTGGAATACCCAAAACGTCTAGGTTTCCGTGAAATCTATAGCAAATATAGGTCAAATACTACAAGGAGGGAATTATTCAAATTTGGTATGGTTTTACTGTATGCTTAATAGCAGTCACCCAATCCAAAACTGTTACACCAGGGTACTTACCTAGAGGTATTTTGACACTTTATATTAAACTCTTTAATTACAAAGGGTAGAAACCAAAATAGAAAAATAAAAAGATTTTTATTAAATTATAAGAAAAAAAATACACTTTATTAAAATACATTTAAATTATTTGATTGATATATGCACTGACAAGGTGATAAGACAATGGCCTCTATTTAACAAGCTCTCTAAGGAGCTTGCTGGCCCCTATTTCTGGCGAGTCTTCAGACTCACCAGAAACAGCAGTTATGAAGCAGTGGTCACAAAGACCGCTGCTCCATAACCTGTCCGCCTGCTCTGAGCAGGCGGACAGACATCAACAGAAATCAACCCGATTGAGTACGATCAGGTTGATTGACAACCCCCTGCTGGCAGGTCTGCAGGGGGCGGCGTTGCAGCAGCAGCTCTTGTGAGCTGCTGGTGCAATGCTGAATACAGCGAGCGTATTGCTCGCCGTATTCAGCGAGTTCTGTCGGACCTGATCCGCACTGTCGGATCAGGTCCGACAGACCTTGATAACTTGGGGCCAATGGGTCAAGATAAGCCATCATTTACAAACAATAGCTGGTTATTTATGTTATTCATAGTGATCACATGACCTGGGGACTTTTTGTTGGGCATCACTGGACAGCTTCATTCCTGAGCCTTCCAGAGATAGCCCATTGACCCTGATAACACCATGCATTGTATTATGCCAGTATCTAGGCTGTCACAGTGACCGTTATGTTTGACTGTTACTGCACTGTTCTGGATAGTCTCTCATGCAGACATCCAGGATGAGATACACGCTGATCTCAGTGAGTACCTCATGTAATGGAAGAACTCCACTCACAGGCCTTCAATTAGTGGAAAGCCCTGTTCCTGAGATCACTTGCATGGGGTGGCCTCATGCTACATGCTGAAGCATACAGAAATAGCACTGTCTTGCCACAGCCTTCTCTACCCCAGCCCTTAAAGGGACATGATACCCACTTGAAAGTGATGCAGCATAGCTGTAAAAAGCTGACACCTGAACATCTCTATGTAAAAATTAAGATATTTTACCTCAAATTTCTTAAGTATTTACACCCCACTGTGAAGAGACTTTAAGCAACCAGTCAGGATGCTAGTCCCAGGACATGCATGGGAGTGTGCATCTGGCATGTGCAGGCACAGCCATGTTATTTTCCTTCTCAGTTTAACTAAATTCTATGAAATCTCATGAGATCACATCAAAGGCACAACTACCTCAGTACTGCTTCTGCAGATTGATTATTTTTTTTTTCCGACTTTCAGCTGGACAGCAGCTGAAGTATAACTGTTTACACAGCACTTACTCTGGTGAGCTGAATAAATTTTGAGGTAAAATATCTTCTCTTTTTACATAGAATCATAAAAGGATATGTTTTGTGTTTTATGTCCCTTTAAGAACACCTTCCAATAAATTAACATACAAATTGAGTAAGAAAACTTTATGAATATATTGACTCTTTGCACCAATTGTTTTTTTCAATGCACAAAATTCCCCCCCCCCCCCCCCCCGATTTGCTTATTTGGAGGAGCCAAACAGGATTTGTTACTGGAGAAGCCTACATTGTTGTTCAGTATGTTTTCACATCTGTTGAGGCTAATTAGGAACAGATGTATAGCAGGTTAGTATTGTGATGTCTGTTATGTGCATACTTTTTTTACTACACATAATTAAAGATTTTGTTTTAGAATCTCAAAGTGTTTCATGTGCCTTTAGGTTTCTATATAATGTAATATGATCATAATTTGAAACTTTTTTGTTTTCTTTCAATTAAATCAACTAAAACTGGCCAATAAAATGAGGGCATACATCCAAACAGTTATATCTCCATATAAATATTTCCGTTTCACTAAGATAAGTAGAAGATAGTATCATGTTAACTTATAAAGTGCACTTAAAGGCAGTACTATTGTTTAACTAAAGACCAAGACAAGCTTTTATGACCACTTAGGGTCCTTCTAAGTGACTTATTGCAAATGAAAATGAAACACCATACTTCATCCATGGCTGTTTATATTAGTCTGGCTATACAACTGTTAATTATCCTTGCAATAACAAACAGCTCAAGAAGGGAAATATCAATGGTCAGATAATTAGTATGGTACATGGGAACAAGTGTTGAGGGAGAGCTCAATTAAAGGGATATTGTGCTCAAATATATTAAATTGCATTTTTTGCCTGAAAAAAAATGTGTAGTTTAATTTTAAAATAATATGAAAGCCATTTTTAATTTTCATGGTTCTGATAGAGCATGCAATTTTAAGATATTTTTTCAGTTTATTTCCATGATCAAATTTACTGCATTCTCTTGGTATACTTTTTTAAAAGCATACCTAGGTATGCTCAGGAACTGCATGTATGCCTTTTGTCATTGGTTTGCCAGATGTATGCAACTAAGTGCCAGTAGAACATTGCGTCCATGGAAATGACTTACATTTTTGGGTAGATTCAAATCCTTTTTAGAAATTATTGTTCAATATAAAAAAAAAAAGGAATCAACAATTTTTTTTACCACGCAAACACAATATTTTCAAATCAAAAACAGCTGAGATTGATAATTCTTACAATATTTGATCTCCATTTTCCTATAACGACACAGTAAAAAAAGCTGATAATGGCTGTTGATCACCAAAAACAGAAATAGGTTAACGGCATTAATGGAGTCCATGTGTGTGTTTTGCAATTTAATAGAGAGAGGTTCTGATAAGCATGTCATTAGGGTATGATGGATACACTGGGCATTTTTTTTATACTTTTAACATTTAAAAAAAATATTAATTATTCATTGAGAACATCTCATTTTCCATTTTGGCGAGATTTTCATCTAAAATCAAGAAGAGCACTGTAGGAAATTAATTTCCATAAGAAGAAAATGGCTGCAACTTATCTTCTTTAACTGGATTTTAATAATTCTCATACTGTAGCTTGTAAAACCGCCAAGTCAAGATTTAAAATATTGGCAAAAGTTTCAAACCTGACTGTACAGAATGAGGTTTGTCTCTGTTAAATATCTATTACTGTAAGAATATGACAGCATAAGGTTCTAGATATTGTAAATTGCGTCTATTCAAAACAAGTTTTTTGGGACAAGAGAGAACGGCAAACTGTGGCAGTCACGAAAACACAATTGTTAGTAAAAATCTCATTTAAGAAGAGGAAAATACTGTGACTTACAATAAGGAAAATGTAAGTATGAAATAAAAAGACATATTGCAAAAACACCTTTGCTAAAAGCTATTTCTAGTTGTGGTAGTGATTTTCATTTTCTCGCATTCCTTACAGATCGTGTTAGCTGTAAAAGAAATCATGTGTATGTCTATTAAACACATATAGATATACAAATTTGTTAACGAAACACAGATATTCATGAAATACAAACCAGCATGAATGTGCACCGAAATTGAAAGAAAATGAATAAATAGTGATTAAAATTGGCAAAATAAATTCATTTCCTTTAAATTACCTTAGGGGTTAAAACTTTTACCTGTAGCGCTAATCCTGATCCTTCACATGACCCCATGGTGTGCTAATAAGAAGCTTAGCACAGCGAATACCAGGGCCTGCGTTAAAGGTGAATGTGTTTAAGCGCAGGCCCTTGGACCCACCAAGCCTCCTATTACTGAGGCCTGGGTCTCTGTTAAGAAGGATAAGGATTAGCACAGCTCTCCAGCTTGCTAAAGGTAAGTATTTAAGGCTACGGGGTAGATTTGCCAATGTGCGGGTAGACATCGATAAATGCTGACAGCATACAATGCCAGCATTTATTGCTGCACAAGCATTTCTAGTGAAATGATTGTGCAATGCTGCCCCCTGCACATTCGCGACCAATCGACCGCTAGCAGGGGGTGTCAATCAACCTGATCCTATCCGATTGGGCTGATTGCTGTCTGCCGTCTCAGAGGTGGCGGACGAGTTAAGGAGCAGTGGTCTTCCCCTGTAGCAAAGGAACATTTAAATTTGTTTAATGAAATGTAAATGTTCCATGAATGTTCAGAATTTGTTGAGTTGAAAAGGACGGGCAACAAATATTCAAAATATAATGTTTTTTAATATTCATTACGAAAGATTTGGCCAAATGCACACCTCTGATATACATGACTACCTATAGACTCACAAGCTTTGTGACATATCTGTTCTTAACTGGCTTCAGCAGAGATAATCAGAAAATAATGATTTTACTAACATAATGACCATGTACTTCAGTAAGTCCGGATTGGCTCCTCCATACGGGGGGAGTTTAGCAAGTGAATAAAGATTCGTAGCAAACAAGTGCATTCAAAACATTTTCAAACTCACCCACTATGTTAATTTATTACAAGATTACAAAAAAGTCTTCTGATTACATGTTTTGTTTGCCTCTTTAAACATCTGGAAACTTTATATCCTGCTCTTATAAAGAAAAAAATCTGCTTAGGCCAAAACAATATGGGACATTCTAAATGATCTATTTAAGATTTATATGTCAGTTTATTGATGACCCATTATTGTCCCCAATTCTTTAAATGGCATATTTTACTTAAGTTTAGCTTAGGTATATGGAATGCCAACCATTTGTTCTGTGTTTTTAACGATTTTACATTAGTAATAGAAAAGCAGGGACAGTTTTACATATACATATGTAAATTTAAGTTCAGGGATCTGAGCGTATTGTAAAAGGACTTCATAAGCTAAGACTTAATGGTATTTATATTGCCCAGTAATGCATTCCACCATTGTCCCCTTTGTGATTTTAGCAATATAAAAATTATACTTTGACCATAATGCAGCCTTGATAAATACTGAACATATTTTCACCCTATTGTTTGATTCACTTTATTAAACAGAAACAAGCATTAAGCTTCTGTAATATAGAGATTGTATGCAACGTCCTTACTGCATCTTTTTACCGTGCATCTTGTATCTATTTAATTGTTACTCAACAACTTTTAGCCTTGTTATTGCCAAACATTGGAATTGTTCTATAAAAAAACATTTGGTGGTTGAGCACAGTGGTAGTGAAACACTCATTAGTGTAACTTATACAGTGTTTGGTGGACGCTATATTGGAATTGTTCTATAATAAACAATTGGTGGCTGAGCACAGTGGTAGTGAGACACTCATTAGTGTAACTTATACAGTGTTTGGTGGATGCTACGTTAGAATTGTTCTATAATAAACAATCAGTGGCTGAGCACAGTGGTAGTGAGACAATCATTCACGTAACTTATACAGTTTTTGGTGGATGCTATGTTGGAATTGTTCTATAAAAAACATTTGGTGACTGAGCACAGTGGTAGTGAGACACTCATTAGTGTAACTTATACAGTATTTGGTGGATGCTACGTTGGAATTGTTCTATAATAAATAATTGGTGGCTGAGCACAGTGGTAGTGAGACACTCATTAGTGTAACTTATACAGTGTTTGGTGGATGCTTTGTTGGAATTGTTCTATAATAAATAATTGGTGGCTGAGCAAAGTGGTAGTGAGACACTCATTAGTGTAACTTATACAGTGTTTGGTGGATGCTACATTGGAATTGTTTTATAATAAACAATCAATGGCTGAGCACAGTGGTAGTGAGACACTTATTAGTGTAACTTATACAGTGTTTGGTGGATGCTACGTTGACATTGTTCTATAATAAATTATTGGTGGCTGAGCACAGTGGTAGTGAGACACTCATTAGTGTAACTTATACAGTGTTTGGTGGATGCTACATTGGAATTGTTTTATAATAAACAATCAATGGCTGAGCACAGTGGTAGTGAGACACTCATTAGTGTAACTTATACAGTGTTTGGTGGATGTTACGTTGGAATTGTTCTATAATAAACAATCGGTGGCTGAGCACAGTGGTAGTGAGACACTCATTAGTGTAACTTATACAGTGTTTGGTGGATGCTATGTGGAATTGTTCTATAATAAATAATTGGTGGCTGAGCACAGTGGTAGTGAGACTCTCATTAGTGTAACTTATACAGTGTTTGGTGGATGCTACGTTGGAATTGTTCTATAATAAACAATCGGTGGCTGAGCACAGTGGCAGCGAGACACTCATTAGTGTAACTTGTACAGTGTTTGGTGGATACTACATTGCTGTTGTAGAAAATACCATTTCTCAATCTTAAACTGTTTAGAAAAACATTTTATATCTTGTCCGGTGGGCTGCACAGCTCTCCGTATGACTGATGCTCTGCAGATGTTTTAATCCCTAAACCACACAAGCATCATAGTTGACAACGTTTCTGTCCCCATTCCCATGGAAGAATTGCCTCCCAGGAGTGTGACCCACCAAGTAGAAATTTGTCATGTGTTATAGGCTTTTCATGGAAGTCACTATGGGGCCGATTTATCAAGCTCTGAATGAAGCTTGATGCCCCTGTTTCCGCGCGAGCCACCTGTCTGCTATAGTTTAGAGATTAAAATGAATAATAAAATAGTTACTATTTTGTTCTTATAGGGACAGTCTACTTCAAAATTGTTTTAATTTAAAAAGATAGATAATCCCATTATTACCCATTCCCCAGTTTTGCATAACCAACACAGTTATATTAATACACTTTTTACCTCTGTGATTACCTTGTATGTAAGCTTCTGCAGATTGCCCCCTTATCTCAGGGATGTTTATGACTTGCATTTTAACCAATCAGTGCGGTCTCATTTGAGTGAGCGCAGTGTTATCTATTTGGTACACATTAACTAACACCGTCTTGCTGTGATAAGCCTATACAATGGACTGAGATAAATGCAGTAGGCATGGAAGCTTAAAAACAGGTATATTAATATAACAATATTAGTTATGCAAAGCTGGGGCATGGGTAGTAAAGGTGTTATCTATCTTTTTAAACAATAAAACATTTGGGGGCCTATTTATGATGCTGCGAGCGGACATGATCCGATATAGCAGATCATGTCCGCTGCACATCGATAAATGCTGTCGGCATTTATCATTGCATCAGCAGTTTTTATGAACTGCTTGCGCAATGCTGCCCCCTGCAGATTCACGGCCAATCGGCTGCTAGCAGGGGGTGTCAATCAACCTGATCGGATTCGATCGGATTGATTTCTGTCCGCCGCCTCAGAGCAGGCAGACAGGTTATGGAGCAGCGGTCCATACAGAGCTTGATAAATATGCCCCTTGGAGTAGACTGTCCCTCTAAGTGGAAAAAAACAGATTCAAATGGAAATGAGACCCAAAGTTAAACTTTTATGGTTTATATACAACATGCAATTTTAAGAAACTTTATAATTTACTTAGTTTCATTGGTATCGTATGTTGAAAAGCATACTAAGATAGGCTCTGGAACAGCATTGCACTACTAGGAGCTTGCTGGGGATTGGTGGCTATGCCCATATAGCTCTTGTGTTTAGCTAGTTCCCAGCAGTGCATTGCTGCTCTTGAGCTGACTTTGGGCACAATATCAAAACATTTGCAAGTAACAACGTAAAAAAACAGGTTTAGCCTCACAAGGACGTTCGTGCAGTTATCAAAGAAAAGGGTCTGTCCCTGCGAGCGGCGAGATGTCTCCTATAAAAATAATGAAAGGCGTATGTTTAAACTTGAATATTACGCCTAATCCAAAAAGGCTGTTTTCAGTGCATTGTTATTTTGTATGCATAGGTTTTCTATTTAGAGTAATTACTGTTTTGAGTATTTTGATGAAAGTTTGCCACCTTTTAGTTTGCAAGAAAAAACGGTGAGATCTGTAAGGTGAAATGTTTATATAAGATGTTGGGATTTGAGAGACAATTTCATTTACGCCCATGAAACGCCCCATTCAGGCCATTTTACAATAAAATAAAAATTACCCTTTATATTTTGTACTCATAAGTATGAATTTCTATGGCCCCAATTTATCAAAGGTCTTGAGGAACCTGATCTGACACTGCGGATCAGGTCCGCAAGCCCTCGCTAAATGCGGAGAGCAATACGCTCTCCGCATTTAACATTGCACCAGCAGCTCACAAGAGCTGCTGGTGCAACGCCGCCCCCTGCTGACTCGCGGCCAGAGGTGTCAATCCACCCGATCGCATTTGATCGGGTTGATTTCCGGCGATTCCTGTCCGCTTGCTCAGAGCAGGCGGACAGGGTTATGGTGCAGCGGTCTTTAGATCGCTGCTTCATAACTTGTGTTTCTGCCGAGTCTTCAGACTCGCCAGAAACACAGCCCTTCAAGCTCCGTATGGAGCTTGATAAATGGGCCTGAATGTGTTCTTTGCACATCCATTGTACTTAAATTACAATTTATGCTTTTACATATTTAATACAATGTATTCCTGTGTAATTTACATACAAAATGTAAGTTTTTGATCAAATATAATTTTTGGTAAACAATTTTGTTAAAGGGATATAAAACCCAAATTTGTTATTTCATGATTCAGATAAAGGGGCTGATTTATCATAGTGCGAGCGGACATGATCCGCTGTTGCACATCATGTCCACCGCACATCGATAAATGCAGACAGCATACGCTGTCGGCATTTATCATTGCACAAGCATTTCTCGTGAAATGCTTGTGCAATGTCACCCCCTGCAATTCACACCCAATTGGCCGCTAGCAGGGGGTGTCAATCAAGTGTACTGCCTGCCGCCTCAGAGGTGGCGGACGAGTTAAGGAGCTACAGTCTTAAGACTGCTACTTCTTAAATCCTGATTCCGGCGAGCCTAAAGGTTCGCATGGAATAAGATGGCTGACAGCTTGATAAATCGGCCCCAGGGAAGGCAATTTTAAGCAACATTCTAAGTTACTCCTACTATCAAGGATTAATTGTAAGAGTAAATTAGAATGTTGCCTAAAATTGTTGTGCTATCTGAATCATTAAAGAAAACATTTGGGTTTTATATCCCTTTAAGATTTTTAATGCACCTTAACAATACAATCGTTTACTGCTGATTTTTGTGTGAATGGTTCAATTCATTTTGTATAATCATTAAAATTACGCTTTTCATCGTGTTTTTTTGTAATGTATACATCTACTTTCCATACGAAAATGCAATATATGCTTCTTGCTGAGAGACCTTGTTTTAACGGTAAAAAGTGGCTTTAGATCATTCCACCAGGGAAATAGGAGTACTAGCGGCATTCTTAAATATTCTTGCTAGCCATTAGACCTTTAGATCATTGGGCCCTTTGTATATATGTGTTTAAAGGGACATACAACATGTTGAGATCTGTGCATATCCTGAAAAGGGCTAATTAATTAAAAATAGTTTGTATAAAAAAAATGTTCAAAATTGCTGGTATTTTAAAATATATATATTTGTTAAATAAGCAAAATGAATTGCATAGCTAAGCTGCCTGGAGAAGCCCCCCCCCCCCCTTTATCAGTGTTTAGACACAGGAATTGTATTTCAACTGAGTTCACAGCTTCTAGGTATGCTCCAGCAGATAATCCCTATGCACTTTTGCATTCTTCCAAAACAACAGTAGATATAGATACAGCCATAGAAGGAAATGTGTGGGGGTAGTTAGAGCTTTACAATTCAGAAACTAAAAAGAAAGGGTTAATAGCTAGGTAAAGTAATTAAAGTACATATTATTCTATCTTGTCTCTGTCCCAACTTGTTTTATGTCCCTTTAACATTAGCCTAGTCAAACGATAATGCAATAATACCATGGTTTAACACAGCAATGGCCAACTGGCAGCCCAAGGACTACATGCGGTTCTCTGCACTTTGGGCCCCCGGAAAAGCAAAACTAACTGTGTGCCGTAGTTTTTTGTGAACCTAGGAAAAGTGCAACTAAAAATGTAGGCTTAGGGGTGAACTAAGGTTGCCAACTTTTTAAAGAAAATAAAAGAGACTAAGGGATTGATAAATATCAACACAGTAAATCAACAAATGATACAGTAGTTACTAAAAAAACACGTTATTTTACAATTGGATACAGTTTGTACAACATAAGTCTTCATAAAAATCATATTCATTCACACAGTCTAGCTTAATACGTTCAGAAACTTTCTGCAAATCCATGAATTCTATTTCTCATTTAAGGCACAGTGGGAGTAAAGGCACTAAAAACTGCCAGATACATCAGAATTATTAACTAAACAATAGATTTGTGCATTTATTTTTTCCCAAATACACATTCGTGATGAAAATTGGATTTTTGTTTTCATTTTAACTAAATGAATATCTGAATGAATGCACCAATGATGAATGCACAAAGAAAATCAGCCCGGCTGCGCTAACAGGAGTCTTACCACTTTAGTGCAGGTCCTTGGTACCGAGAGTTTTAAGCCTGCTGTTAGCGAGGTCGGGCTTTGGCAAGAAGGGTTAGAGCGCTCTCCAGAGAACGTTAGGTTAAGTATTAAAGCTACAGGTAAACTTTTCACTGTAGCTTTTAATATTTACATTTGTTTTCACGAAAACGAATGTAAATAATTTACTATAATTCAGTATTTGTTTATTTTTAAATTAAACAAATACTGAATAGTCCAGCCAGCGAATATTTAAGGAAACAAATTTCCTGGTTGTTCGGAATGAAATTTGAGTTTGAAACAACATTTTCTTGTCTGCACTTCCCTAACAAACAAGAGTACAATATTAAATGTTTGAAATGAAGATTTTACATATTGTACTAAGAAAGGGAGACAGATGTTCTAAAAGCAGAAACATAAGGGAGCCTGGGATGCTGTAAATAAAGTTTAGACAAATATGACAGATCCTTGTACAAAAGTGAAGATTAACAACTCTAGGGCGACCACAACTAAAATACATATGTGCCTTTACAAACAAGCCTCACTATTCTATTGGTGGACAGGGATGTGCATCTACAGAAATGAAAACAGTGGTTTGGTTCAAAATAAAAATGACAAATGGAAAACTAATACATTTTAAAATGTCCTCTTTGAGATGCAGCAATGCTAAAAATAACTTATGTCCCTTTAAGAAAGAAGAACAATCTAATTTATGTGACTGACCTTTGGCACTAAAAATAAAATAATCAGGTTAAACATATGTAGTAAATGGACAGAGCTACAGTTTTACTTTGTCTTTGGTTTTTGTCCTTATGCAAACATGGAATTAATTACTTAACTCCTTTATTATACAGATTTCATTTTAGACCATTTAAATAATTTGTTTGATCTCAACCAGGAAATGTAGAAACTAGTTTATATACAGAATAAATCAAGTTCATAATATTAACTCTAACCTACAAAGAACTCAACAAGCTGCTGCACATATTAACCAATCACTGACTAGAATGTAAGAGGGTCAAAGTTCTAAATTATCCAGAATGCACTCCTGTCTCTCAGTAAAGAATGGAAAAGCTAAAAGTTTCAGTTTTATTCTACAGGAAAAGCAGGTATATAAAAAAAGAAAAAGTGTATTACAAGTTTCTTCATTATGTATAAAAACATTTTTGTCAGTAATTTCATTTAATATCTAGGGGCCAATTTATCAATGTCTGCCGACATGATCCGCTATAGCTTCTTAACTCCTGTTTCCGGTGAGACTGAAGGCTTGCGCGGAAACAGATGCATTGGGGCCGATTGAAGCTTTGATAAATCGGCCCCCTAATGTCATTTTAAGTTGTTTGACTAAAACTGTCTATTATATAACCAAGTGATAAGCTTGAGGGCCCCACAACAACTTGTGTTATATACACATCCGACTAATTTACTGCATTAATCTCAACCATAGTTCATAACATAACGGAAAAGAATCTTAGCCTTTAAGAGAGCTGCAGGAATTTTATTTGTGGCAATTTTATTTGAGTCCATTTTGACATCCAGAAAACAAATGGCTCATGAAAAAAAATAAGTGAATGTCCTTGCTAACTCCCAAAGGTACAAAATAGCCATTGTGTGAAATGAACACATAAGATATTATCACTCTGGTTACTTAGTGCCTGCACCATAAACTATAATAGGCGCTTGATACAAGAGGCTAGGCAGGGATCAGTTGCAGGTATTGTTCAATAGATTTGCTATTTTTACTTGCTTTTTGTAAAGTATTAATAAAGACATGAGAATATGACATATGAGCTGGTTATACAGGTATTTTAGTACATATTGTCAAGGTCTTTGTTGACATTGCACTGAGGAGCAGGGAGATGCTATGTATTTATTGTACACCTCCCTGATATGAAACCTTCAATTAAAAGCAACCCAGGGACAAGGCAATACACAATAGGTAGCTATGGTTTATACCTTCCTAAAAATAAACCTTCTGCATTTAGCAGGCTGAAATTGCTACTGTTCTAATGTGTATCATATTGTCTGCTGTACAAATAGTGATGTAAGTTTTTTGATGATATATATATATATATATATATATACAGGTGGCCCTCGTTTTACAACGGTTCAATTTACACCGTTTCAGAATAACAACCTTTTTTCCCAGTCATTTGACTGTTATTGAAAAGCACTGAGAAGCAGTGCATTTATTAAAATAGCCAGTAGGTGGAGCTGTCCGCTTGTGTTGCAGCAAAGCCAAGCAAGCTGAAATTAATCAGTTTAACCAGACCTGACCTATCGAGCAGATTTCAAAGGAACAAGATCTTCCTGTCTATAATGCAGTCCAGATTGGAATGCATAGAAAGAACTGTTCGCAGAAAAATGCAAGTGAAGTCTGTGTTGTGTGATTATTTTATTAGGTTTATAATGCTGTTTAGCATTTAAAGTCTTCATTTCAAAGCTTTAAAAATAATGTATTAGATGTTACTTATGACAATTTTGAGAGGGGCCTGAAACCTCTCTCCCTCACTTCCCATTGACTTACATTATAAACTGGGTTTCAATTTACGACGGTTTCGATTTACAACCATTCCTTCTGGAACCTAACCCCGGCGTAAACTGAGGGCTACCTGTATATATAATTATTAATGATCCTAATTAAATATAATCACTAAAACATGTATAGTTTAATAAGTTTCTTCTGATGGTATCACAGCTTTTTATGTCTGTTGATAGGGAGGGCAGTTCTAAAAATACAATTGTGGGATAGCCATGGGTAGAATAGCAGGTGTTTAGTGAGTGGAGTCAAGGTCGTTGCTAGGCAGTTAGAGGTGGAGTTAGGTAGGACGTACAATGATTGGAGGTCAGCTGAATCCGATCCACCACACAATGTGGAAGAAGACTTAAAGATTGGAGTGCATTTGCACCCTGAGATAACTGCCAATGTTGACATTTTCTTATGGGTTTTCTCACTAAAATTATTAGTAGGCAAAATTATGAGTGGAGCGCAAATTAGCACTCCCACTCGTGCATTAACTTTGCTAGACAGAGGCTTTTTGTGGGCATCAGGGCCTCCATTACATATGCAGCGTCGCCTGCAAAATCCTCTGGCGCCAGATTTTACGCGATTTTGGTATCCTATATACAGCACCGCATATAAATGCAGCACATATATTTCACCCGTCGCTCGCAATTATTACTCCCATAGGCTAACATCGCATCGTAAATCGGTATCCAATATCCAGCGCAAGGACTTACGTGGCGAAAATGGAGAAATCTTACTCCATTTTTACCTCGCCATAAAAGGCAGCCGTAGCAGGCCTTGCGCTGAGTATGGGAGCACCGTAACTCCCGAAAATGCCTGCAAAAATAAACTAACACCTAACACATGCGCAATGTCTATCTACCTGTCAACCGCAATCCCCCACCGCAATAACTAATAAAGTCTATTAACTCCTATATCCACCATCAAACCCACACCGCAAGTAATAACTCAATTATTAACCCCTAAACCGCCATAGCCCACAACGCAATTAACCTATTCAAGTATTGACCCCTAAACTGCCATAGCCCACATAGCCTATTAAATGTAAATGTATTAACCTCTAATCTGCCGCCGCCAACGTCGCCAACACTATAATAAAGTTATTAACCCCTAAACCTAAGTCTAACCCTAACCCTAACACCCCCCTAACTTAAATATTATTTAAATAAATCTAAATAAATTTACTATTATTAACTAAATTATTCCTATTTAAAACTAAATACTTACCTATACAATAAACCCTAAGATAGCTACAATATAATTAATAATTACATTGTAGCTATTTTAGAATTTAATTTTATTTTACAGGCAAGTTTGTATTTATTTTAACTAGGTAGAATAGTTATTAAATAGTTATTAACTATTTAATAGATACCTAGTTAAAATAAATACAAATTTACCTGTAAAATAAAACCTAACCTAAGTTACAATTACACCTAACACTACACTATCATTAAATAAATTAAATTAATTAACTACAATTACCTAACATTAAATACAATTAAATAAAATAAACTAAAGTACAACCCCCCCCCCACTAAATTACAGGGAAAAAAAATTACAAGAAGTTTAAACTAACTACACCTAATCTAAGCAAATTAATAAAATATAAAAGCCCCTCAAATTAATAAAATTCCCTACCCTATACTAAATTACAAATAGCCCTTAAAAGGGCTTTTTGCGGGGCATTGTCCCAAAGTAATCAGCTCTTTTACCTGTAAAAAAAGAAATACAACCCTCCTAACATTAAAACCCACCACCCACACACCCAACCTTACTCTAAAACCCACCCAATCCCTCCTTAAAACAACCTAGCACTAACCCCTTGAAGATCACCCTACCTTGAGCCGTCTTCACCCAGCCAGGCAGAAGTCTTCATCCGGACCGGGCAGAAGTCTACATCCAATCCGGGCAGAAGAGGCCCTCCAACCGGACAGAAGTCTTCATCCAAGCGGCATCTTCTTCCATCCGACGAGGAGCGGCTCCATCTTGAAGACATCCGACGCGGAGCATCCTCTTCCATCGACGGCGACTGTAGAATGAAGGTTCCTTTAAATGATGTCATCCAAGATGGCATCCCTTCAATTCCGATTGGCTGATTGAATTCCATCAGCCAATCGGAATTAAGGTAGGAAAAATCCTATTGGCTGATGCAATCAGCCAATAGGATTGAGCTTGCATTCTATTGGCTGATTGGAACAGCCAATAGAATGCGTGGTCAATCCTATTGGCTGATTGGATCAGCCAATCGGATTGAACTTCAATCCGATTGGCTGATTTCCATGTTAATAAACTTCACTTGATTCGCTCTTGTGCTCTGTTTTTATCTTTTTGTCACTCCTCTTAGGAAAATTATCTTTTAGGTATCATTTTATATATTTCCTTCAGAAGTGTTAAACACATTTATTGACATGGAACAGAAAATTAGTGTGCCTGCATTTGCAGAGATCTAGGAGCATGCCCTGCTGGAATTTAAGATTGCACATGCTGTCCTGCCCCCTGCTCTCGAGCAACCAGTTGTGAAAGAGCAGAGCTTGTCAATCATACAAATGAGAACCCTCAGGTGGGGGAATGACGAAGCAACATTCTAAAGGCTTCTGCTTCTTACCTTTTAGTTGGAGGCTTGTATGAGCGAGCCTGCACTATTAACGCAGCTTTAGAGTCCTAGCCACTTCATAATAACTAGTTTCATTTGACCACACTACTTTTAGCACCCAACTTTGATATTACAAGTCTATGGTAAAACACGTTAACCAGAGAAGGGATATCGTAACCAACTTCGCTCAAGGGCAACACCATTACAACCAATGGATATTGCTAATTTGGGCTGGTATTACAAGTTGAAAGTTATAGTTTGCGCTTGAGCAAAAGCTGAAACTGCACTAGAATATTTAGCGCAACTTCAGACCTGAAGTAAACTATATGGGATAATAAAAAGTTGCACAAAGCATATAAAACACATTAAAGTAGTACACACACACAGACACATACACACACATATATATTTATATATATATATCGCAGACAAAAGCAGAGAGAAAAAGGAGCGCTAAAACCCTATAAAGTTACCTACACTAAGGTGATGCAGCTATCAGACACACACTGAGGACAGCACTACCCTCAGTTATAGATATACAAAATATGTCAAAAGAAAAAAGGATGGTCTAGCGCAAAAACCTAGTGTAAGAGGAAACCACTAATGTATGGTATGAGTAGTATGAAAATATACACTCCTTTAAATTACAAGACAGAGCGGGGTATTCAACGGCAAATCACCCTGATGAAACAAAAGATAATATATATATATATATATATGTATATATACTCTACTATATAATCTAAATACATATAAAATAATCTAATATATGATCTGATATGTTTAAAATGTAATATACAAGTGAATATATGCAGAAAAAATTATGATGTCAAAGACTAAAAGCAATACAAAAATAATAATATGATATACCACAATAGATATAAATTGTCAACAGTCTATGAATGTTATGTGTATTCTGAAAAAGGGGATTGTAGAATCTCAGTCGGAAAAGTTAATAAATCCCAATAAAGGCAACTGCAGAGTTCTGTATGGTATAGTAGGAACCCACACATTCTGATATCCTCCCTCTGCTGGTAATTCCTACGTACTATAAGTGCCCTCAATCAAATGAGGTAAGTATAAGCCAATCAACAACAATATCCATGTCTATGTCAAAAGCTACAGTAAAATCCACAAAGAGGAGAGGAAACTCAATCCGAATTGGTGGTGTTCGGCCACGTCAGTTCCGCTTGTGCATTCAGACACCAGGACAAAAGAGCAACAAAAAAGCACACTGACAGTGCATTACCATTTATTGAGAGAGATGATAGTAATAAAATTAACTCCTTACATTACACTATTTCAATTGTATGAGGTAAGAGTACAGCTTAGCATTGCAAAGAGGAATAAAGAGAAAAAGCAAAAATGGGATTACATTTTATAACTGATTATTTTGCTGCTACTTGGAAATTGAGAAAAGTAGTTTGTGTGAATTTGAAGACATTGCAAATAGATGATACATTAAAACACATTAAGGGAGAAACAATTTTATAGTGTACTGTTTCTTTAATGTAGTCTGGCTTTTATCACACACTACCAAAACAATATATATACTCTTTTTTTAGCCCTTCCCTGTCAAATACCTTGAAACATGCAATATCCTTTTTAATGTGTTTTAATGCATTTTGAATAGAAATACTTTACATTCCAATGTTCTTCACATAGAAGATATTTAAATAGATATTTCTATATCGAATTGTATATGCAATCTTTTTCTTTACATATATACATATATACATATAAATATATAGGTATAGATATACAAATATTTTAATATA